>NC_064438.1:3105000-3299468 GCF_023343835.1 Lagopus muta | reverse complement strand
GGCCCAGGGGCCTACTGCCCCCCCTGTCACTGGCATAGATTGACCCAGTTAACTCCGTCACACATACCTACAAGCTAGTTAAGTTAAAAGAACCTGGCTGCAGGTGTATCCTTCTCAAGGAGCTGCTGGAGCAGACGGCCAGGCTGCTGTGAGAAATCAGCAGTCTGAGGAGCACATGGGCATACCTGAGGGAGACAGATAGAAGGGAGGTGTGAACCCTAGCACCACTTCCCCGTTTTTCATATCTGTGATAAAAAAAGCTATCGATATTGATATGCTGAGGCTCATTTATGCTACCATTCCAGTTATCAAGTACACATGGCACTGAGCACATGTTTCAGCTCTGTACCACAACAACTAGAGCCATCTGCAATCAATGGGAAGTCGAGAGGGCCAGGACTGAAAACTGTGGTCCTATGTAAAACACTGCTACGGCTCATTACTAAGCCTCTGTGCTGCTTAGAGAGTGAGTGTTCTTTCTGATGCTCTTGTGTTCCTTGGTCGTTACGCTAAGAGCAATGCAGCACCTGTAAGTTGCTGTGAATGAAGGAAACGTTTCTAAGAGTTAAGTTTTGCTAGCAGCTGAGAGGGAAGGGGTGTGAGGTGTGCACAGAGAGCCAAGAGTGTGGCAGCCTCCTGCAGCCTGCTCCTGCCCCACACCCCTCCTGCCTGGCAGGAAGAGTGGATATGAAACGTGAGGTATGCATAAGTAAGTCATAGTCAGGCATGCTTCTCAGCATCACCTTTGGGAAACAGATAATGCATTTCTAATAAAAGATCTTGTAATAGCAGAAACATACAATGCTATGTAGGAATAAGAGGAGAACACTTTGCAAGTAGGCAAGGAAATTTATGACCTCCATCTGGGAAAACCAGCACCGTTTGCCTGCACACACCTCTTTGGCACACTGTCCAGCTGTCACACTTCTGGCTCATGTCCCACTGCTCGTCCACCAGGACCCCCAAGTCCTTCTCCGCAGGGCTGCTCTCAGGGAGATCTCCCCCCAGTTTGAATCGACACCTGGGACTGCCCCAAGCCAATTGCAAGACCCTGCACTTGGCCTTCTTGAACCGTATCAGGTTTTCAGGGCCCCACTTTTCCGGCCAGTCCAGGTCCCTCTGGATGGCTTCCCTTCTTTCCAATGCATCGGCCGCACCGCTCAGCTCGGTGCCATCTGCAGACTTGCTGAGGGTGCACTCGATGCCCTCGTCTGTGTCGTCGATGAAGATGCTGAAGAGCACCGGTCCCACGACCGACCCCTGAGGGACACCGTTTGTGACAGGCCTCCACCCTGACGCAGAACCATTGATCACAACCCTTTGCCTGTGTCCGGCCAGCCAATTCCTAATCCATCCAACAGTGCCTCCTTCCCATCCACACCTCTCCAGCTTAGAGAGAAGGATGTGGTGAGGGGACCATGTCAAGGGCCTTGCAGAAGGCCGGGTAGTAGTCCATCCACCACCCCTCCCCCGTCCACCAAAGCCGTCACTCCATCACAGAAGGCCACCAGATTGCTCGGGCACGATCTGGCCTTGGTGAAGCCATGCTGGCTGTCTCGAATCACCTCGAATCTATCTCGTATGTGCCTTAATGCAGCCTCTAGAAGGATGTGCTCCATGATCTGCCCAGGCACAGATGAGAGGCAAAACCTTCCCTGGAGAACCAGGCTGATCGAGTCCACGCTCATCGGCATCTCCCACAGGCCCTGTTCCAGCTCTCACTGTCCTTCTGGCCCTCCCATGACCAGGCGTCCCTCTGTCAAAGTCTCACCAGCTGTGTCACCAGAAGAGACTAGAGAACGCTAGAGAATGAAGAACTCACATCTGGCTCCAAGGAATGTAACCCTCCTCTCTCCCACAGATCCCCACTCTCTCAGAGTGACGTCTCACTGGACAGGAGTGCTCCTCACAGCCAGTCAGAAAAGCAAGCAGAGCCTGAGACCAAGGAGTCCCTCCCTGACGTGCAGCTCTCGGGCAGCTTCCCTTGCACAAAGCGCTGGCCCCAGCCGCATGCATTGTCGCACGCACTCGTGTGGGCAGTTGGTGTCTAGACGTGAAGGAGACTTGTTAAGCGCTCTGCTGCCCCGTAGGGATGGATGGGAAACTACAAGGGGGGGCTTCAGCGTGTGTATGAAGGATGGAAGGACCTGCAGTTAAGGGTTTGGATGTGCGTCTGAGTCCGTGCCTTCAGACGCTGCAAGCGCTATGCCTTGTCACCCAAGGGAAACGGTCAAACAGCTGCTTTGGGACAGAATGTCTGTGGTGCTCAGAAAGTGTGGCCTTCCAAGGTACTTAGGGCCACGAAGATGGTGAAGGGCCTGGAGCATCTCTCCTATGAGGAAAGGCTGAGTGAACTGGGTCTGTTCAGCCTTGAGAAAAGGAGACTGAGAGGGGACCTGATCCAGCTCTATAAATATCTAAGGTGGTGGGGGGGCAGAATGGCGAGGCCGGACTGTTTATCAGTGGTGAGTGGAGACAGGACAAGGGGAAACGGCTGGAAACTGCAGCATAGGAAGTTCCGCACAAACATGCGCAAGAACTTCTTTACAGTGAGGTGACGGAGCACTGGAACAGGCTGCCCAGGGAGGTGGGGGAGTCTCCTTCTCTGGAGATGTTCCAGACCTGCCTGGATGCCGACCTGTGCGACCTGCTGTAGGGAACCTGCTTTGGCAGGGGGGTTGGACTCGATGATCTCTGGAGGTCCCTTCCAACCCCTACAGTTCTGTGATTCTGTGATTCTGTGATACTTCAGGCGCCCCAAAGAACAGAAGCAAGCAGTGGCGATTCCTTTCTCTCTCCATTCTAATAGCTGTAGGTAGCGTGCCTGGAGAGGAGGCTTTGGAGGCTTTCCTCAGCCTCCTCCTTTCCTCGTAGTACCTTGACAAAAGCGGACTGCCAGAGAACAAGATGAGCTTACACACTTTTTTGGGGTTTGGTTGTTTTGTATTTTTTTATTGTAATTTTTTAATTTTTTTTTTTGTGTGTGTGTGTGGTGTTTTTTTTTGTTTTTTTTTTTTGTGTGTGTGTGTGTTTTTTTTGTGTGTGTGTGTGTTTGTTTTTTTTGGTTTTTTTTTGTTTTTTTTGTGTGTGTGTGTGTTTTTTTTTTTGTTTGTGTGTGTGTGCGTGTGTGTTTTAGTCCAGTCCAGCGTAGTAAATTCTCTGTCATACAACTGATGAATGTTCAAGGTCCTGCTGCCGATGGACCATGCTCCACTTGAACATCAAGTGGAGCAGGAGGCAGTCTTCATCCAGAAAAGTGGAATTTTGATGGGATGTTGCTGTCTTGTGGAGAGGAATCTGCGTCCCCCAGGCTCAGCCAGCAGGCGGACACAGGTTTCTGGATGGTGACCATCACTCTCTGCCATCGCTCCTGCTGCCTAGTCTCTCTTCATCATCGGCATCCAGCAGGAGATGACAAAGCTCTGGAGGCACGGTTGTATCCAGGTCATCATCTGAAACTTCTTCCACCAGATTGGAAGGGACCAGTCCTCTCGTGCCATCCGTCAGCTCTCCCAGAAACCAGCCATCCTCATCCACGTCTCCAAAGATGTAAACGTACTGTCCAGCAGTCAGGGGGAAGCTCGTTTTCTGGGTCCTCATTAGGGCCCTCCAAAGGATTGTAGCTGTGACGAGCTAAGAACCTTCGAATTAGCAGTGATGTTCGTCCGCGAGTGTGCAGGATGCAGACAGAAATTAGCCACCCTTCTGACTCCTCCAACTCTTCCTGTGGGTTGGAGCATTCCTGGCCTGGATTTCCGGGCAGCTCCAGCCTTTTGCCAATCTCCTTTTCCAAATGCTGTCCCTGCAGCAGGTTGACTTCCTCTGCCTTTTCTGTGGCCTCTCTGGTTGTGGACGTGGCCTCTTTGAGCTGCCGGACCGTTTCCCGCAGCTGCTGGGTAAGGAGGCTGAGCATACACGTCTTGTCCTTGAGCTGCTCCACCTCCTCCCTCATCTGCTGAGAGCTTCTGCTCCCCAGCAAGCAGTTCTCCTCACTGAGTTTTGCAAGCCTGGTGCAGGGCTGCATCGCACTCCCGGTCCAGCAGCTCCTGCGTCGCGTGCAGCTCGGCCTCCTTCCAGCGCAGCAGCTGCCGAGTCTGTGTCGCCCGCTGCCGCTGCTCCCACTCCTTCAGCTGCTGCTCCCTTCTGGGCCTGCTGCTTCTCCCAGGCACAACACGGGTCAGTCGGCCAGCTTGCGTCTCTCTATGGCCCAGCGGCACTGCAGCACCTGGCAGCGGAGGCGCTCGCACTCCAGCTTGGTCCACACTGCCTCCAGTCCCCAACTGTGCTCCTCCTCTGCCGCCTCCTGCAGCTTGCCTCTCTCTATGGCCCAGCGGCGCTGCAGCTTCTGGCAGCGGAGCGGCAAGTCCTCCAGCTGGGCCCACAATTCCTCCAGTCCCGAACTGTGCCCCTCCTCTGACGCCGTCTGCAGCTTGCGTATCTCTATGGCCCAGCGGCGCTGCAGCTCCTGGGAGGTGAGCCGCACGCCCTCCAGCAGGGCCCACAGTGCCTCCAGTTCCCGCCTGTGCTCCTTCCGCAGCGCAGGGCAGGCGGGCGGCTGCGCCGGGCCCCCGGGGAGGAGAGGGGCTGGCTGCTCTTTGCCTGTCCCCATCCCGCACTGCCCCGCAGCATGGTCACGGGAATGTGTTTGGGATTTCTGTGTGTCCTCAGCTTTTCCCAAAGCTCTTGGAGCTGCGTGCTTTTCTCCTCCAGGCAATTGCTGAGCACTTCAAGTTTGGCCGCAGCCTGCTGGAGCCTCTGCTGCTCCTGGCACACTTCTGGAGAGTGTCTCTCTCTCAGCAGGTGGTTCTCAGCCGGCAGGGGCCTGGCACTGCCTCTCCAGGTTGCTCAGGGCTCGTTGCAGCAGCTCGCTGCTTGTGCTGCCTGGGAGCCCCAGGTCTTCCTTGGCCATCTCTGGCACCTAGAACCAGAAAATCATAGAATAACAGAATGGTTTGGGTAGGAGGGGGCCTTCAGGACTCTCCCGTTCCAAGCCCATGCCATGGGCAGAGACATCTTCCACTAGGTCAGGTTGTCCAAAGGTGCCTCCAGCCTGGCCTGGAGCCCTGCCAGGGGTGGATGGGGCATCCACAGCCTCTCTGGGCAGCCTGTATCACTGCCTCAGCACCCTCACAGTGCTGAGTCTTTCCTCCTCCTATATCATCCAGATCTGCCCTCTTCTTTCAAGGCATTGTCTTTTGTTGTATTACTACTACCCTCCCTTACTACAAGTCCCTCTCCAGCTTTCCCCAGTCCTCCTTCAGGCACTGGAAGGACCCTCTGTGGTGTCCCCGCAGCCTCTTCTCCCCCCGGGCTGAACAACCCCCACTCTCTCAGGGTCATCTCACCTGGACGTGAGTGTCCTTCACAGGCAGTTGACTGGAGCCCTGCTCTGCACGGTGGTGGCCCACATCTCTGTCCTGGGAGCTATTTGTTCTGTGGCTTTCCACGTGCTGGGGCTCACCCTCCCAGCTCCCCAGGATGTATTGCTCGAACAGCCTCCTCTCCAGCTCCAGCTGATGCTGGAGTTGGCGGATACGGGCGGGCTGCTCACTGTCCATCTCCCAGGTCACCTTGCTGAGGGCGTCCTGCAGCATGGCGCAGGCCTCCCTGCCGCTCTGAGGGGGGGTTCCTCAGCACCCCAGCCAGCAGCTGCTGCAGCTTGTGAGCCACGTGCTGGGCCGCATCGCACTCCCGCTCCAGCAGGCTCCTGCGTTGCGTGCAGCTCGGCCTCCTTCCAGCGCAGCAGCTGCTGAGTCTCTGTCGCCCGCTGCCGCTGCTCCCACTCCTTCAGCTGCTGCTCCTCCTGGGCCTGCTGCTTCTCCCAGGCACAACGCAGTCGGTCGGCCAGGAGCTGCCGCTCCCGCTGTGCCGCCTCCTGCAGCTCGCGTCTCTCTGCGGCCCAGCGGCGCTGCAGCTCCTGGGAGCGGAGCCGCTCGCCCTCCAGCTGGGCCCCGCAGCGCCTCCAGCTCCTGCCCGCGCTTCTCCCGCTGCGCAGGGCAGGCGGGGGGCTGTGCCGGGCCCCGGCCGGGATTGGGCCGGCTGCTCTTCTTTGCCTGGCCCCGTCCCGCGTTGCCCCGCAGCATGGTCACGGGGATGTGAGGAGACCCTCGGCCTCCAAACGCTGTGGCCAAAGGCCACCGACGGTCACTCCTAGCTGGGGTCTGCAAGGACAGCTGCCCTTGACCCCGTAGCGCCCACTGCCTCTCGTCCCTGTCGCCAGACAGTGCAGACAGTGAATGCTGTGGGGCTGCGCCAGCGGCCTTTTATACTGCGGGCCTGCCTGGCACATAATGGCGGGCGGGGCAGCGGCCTGCAGCTGTTGGCCGGTGCGGCCTTCCGGCCCAGCTCATAATGGCGGGCGGGGCAGCGGCCTGCAGCTGTTGGCCGGTGCGGCCTTCCGGCCCAGCTCATAATGGAAGGCAGGGCGGTGGCCCTCTGCGCTGTGGGGCGGGGCGGCCGTGCGGCCCCAGCTCAACATGGAGGCTGGGGCACAGTGGCTGTAAGCTGCGCTGGGGGGTAGAGACGTCACGGGCTTGGGCAGAACTGCCCTCCACAGTGCTGGGCCGTAGGACGACCTGCAGCGGTGCTGCGGTACATGGACTTGTCTGGCACTGGAGAAGAGAAGCAGTAGGCCACCCAGCTCATTGTGACTTCCATTTAGATTCCAATACAGGAAATATCTCACCGCACTTTCATGGCTCTGTGGCTTTTGGTTTCTGGTATTCTGCATCATAACACCGTGCCATGCGCTGGGAGTTACAGTGTTCGTGCTCCTGTTCCAGGCACCTGTCCCTGCACATCTCGGAAGCCATGGGATCTGCCCCGTCCCTGTTGGGCGATCTCTTACTGCCTTGCAGTGGGGATAGGAGTCTGCTTGCCTAGATGTACCAGGCTTTTCAGTTTTGACTCGCTCTCAGTAACTCTCTTTCGCTCCTATTTTATTTGATCCATCAGTCTCAATTTCAATTAGATTGTATTATACTGCGTTATCTTGCATTCCCACATCCTAGTTAGTAAAATAAGCTTTCCTCCACAGATTGTTGCTGCTGCCTGCTTTCCTTCCCTGAGCTCAGCTCCCATCTGCCTATCCCTTTTCCCTGTTCCTTCCCATATTATGGGGCCGGGGGGGCCCAGGGGCCTACTGCCCCCCTGTCACTGGCATAGATTGACCCAGTTAACTCCGTCACACATACCTACAAGCTAGTTAAGTTAAAAGAACCTGGCTGCAGGTGTATCCTTCTCAAGGAGCTGCTGGAGCAGACGGCCAGGCTGCTGTGAGAAATCAGCAGTCTGAGGAGCACATGGGCATACCTGAGGGAGACAGATAGAAGGAGGTGTGAACCCTAGCACCACTTCCCCGTTTTTCATATCTGTGATAAAAAAAGCTATCGATATTGATATGCTGAGGCTCATTTATGCTACCATTCCAGTTATCAAGTACACATGGCACTGAGCACATGTTTCAGCTCTGTACCACAACAACTAGAGCCATCTGCAATCAATGGGAAGTCGAGAGGGCCAGGACTGAAACTGTGGTCCTATGTAAAACACTGCTACGGCTCATTACTAAGCCTCTGTGCTGCTTAGAGAGTGAGTGTTCTTTCTGATGCTCTTGTGTTCCTTGGTCGTTACGCTAAGAGCAATGCAGCACCTGTAAGTTGCTGTGAATGAAGGAAACGTTTCTAAGAGTTAAGTTTTGCTAGCAGCTGAGAGGGAAGGGTGTGAGGTGTGCACAGAGAGCCAAGAGTGTGGCAGCCTCCTGCAGCTGCTCCTGCCCCACACCCCTCCTGCCTGGCAGGAAGAGTGGATATGAAACGTGAGGTATGCATAAGTAAGTCATAGTCAGGCATGCTTCTCAGCATCACCTTTGGGAAACAGATAATGCATTTCTAATAAAAGATCTTGTAATAGCAGAAACATACAATGCTATGTAGGAATAAGAGGAGAACACTTTGCAAGTAGGCAAGGAAATTTATGACCTCCATCTGGGAAAACCAGCACCGTTTGCCTGCACACACCTCTTTGGCACACTGTCCAGCTGTCACACTTCTGGCTCATGTCCCACTGCTCGTCCACCAGGACCCCCAAGTCCTTCTCCGCAGGGCTGCTCTCAGGGAGATCTCCCCCCAGTTTGAATCGACACCTGGGACTGCCCCAAGCCAATTGCAAGACCCTGCACTTGGCCTTCTTGAACCGTATCAGGTTTTCAGGGCCCCACTTTTCCGGCCAGTCCAGGTCCCTCTGGATGGCTTCCCTTCTTTCCAATGCATCGGCCGCACCGCTCAGCTCGGTGCCATCTGCAGACTTGCTGAGGGTGCACTCGATGCCCTCGTCTGTGTCGTCGATGAAGATGCTGAAGAGCACCGGTCCCACGACCGACCCCTGAGGGACACCGTTTGTGACAGGCCTCCACCCTGACGCAGAACCATTGATCACAACCCTTTGCCTGTGTCCGGCCAGCCAATTCCTAATCCATCCAACAGTGCCTCCTTCCCATCCACACCTCTCCAGCTTAGAGAGAAGGATGTGGTGAGGGACCATGTCAAGGGCCTTGCAGAAGGCCGGTAGTAGTCCATCCACCACCCCTCCCCCGTCCACCAAAGCCGTCACTCCATCACAGAAGGCCACCAGATTGCTCGGGCACGATCTGGCCTTGGTGAAGCCATGCTGGCTGTCTCGAATCACCTCGAATCTATCTCGTATGTGCCTTAATGCAGCCTCTAGAAGGATGTGCTCCATGATCTGCCCAGGCACAGATGAGAGGCAAAACCTTCCCTGGAGAACCAGGCTGATCGAGTCCACGCTCATCGGCATCTCCCACAGGCCCTGTTCCAGCTCTCACTGTCCTTCTGGCCCTCCCATGACCAGGCGTCCCTCTGTCAAAGTCTCACCAGCTGTGTCACCAGAAGAGACTAGAGAACGCTAGAGAATGAAGAACTCACATCTGGCTCCAAGGAATGTAACCCTCCTCTCTCCCACAGATCCCCACTCTCTCAGAGTGACGTCTCACTGGACAGGAGTGCTCCTCACAGCCAGTCAGAAAAGCAAGCAGAGCCTGAGACCAAGGAGTCCCTCCCTGACGTGCAGCTCTCGGGCAGCTTCCCTTGCACAAAGCGCTGGCCCCAGCCGCATGCATTGTCGCACGCACTCGTGTGGGCAGTTGGTGTCTAGACGTGAAGGAGACTTGTTAAGCGCTCTGCTGCCCCGTAGGGATGGATGGGAAACTACAAGGGGGGGCTTCAGCGTGTGTATGAAGGATGGAAGGACCTGCAGTTAAGGGTTTGGATGTGCGTCTGAGTCCGTGCCTTCAGACGCTGCAAGCGCTATGCCTTGTCACCCAAGGGAAACGGTCAAACAGCTGCTTTGGGACAGAATGTCTGTGGTGCTCAGAAAGTGTGGCCTTCCAAGGTACTTAGGGCCACGAAGATGGTGAAGGGCCTGGAGCATCTCTCCTATGAGGAAGGGCTGAGTGAACTGGGTCTGTTCAGCCTTGAGAAAAGGAGACTGAGAGGGGACCTGATCCAGCTCTATAAATATCTAAGGTGTGGGGGGCAGAATGGCGAGGCCGGACTGTTTTCAGTGGTGAGTGGAGACAGGACAAGGGGAAACGGCTGGAAACTGCAGCATAGGAAGTTCCGCACAAACATGCGCAAGAACTTCTTTACAGTGAGGTGACGGAGCACTGGAACAGGCTGCCCAGGGAGGTGGGGGAGTCTCCTTCTCTGGAGATGTTCCAGACCTGCCTGGATGCCGACCTGTGCGACCTGCTGTAGGGAACCTGCTTTGGCAGGGGGGTTGGACTCGATGATCTCTGGAGGTCCCTTCCAACCCCTACAGTTCTGTGATTCTGTGATTCTGTGATACTTCAGGCGCCCCAAAGAACAGAAGCAAGCAGTGGCGATTCCTTTCTCTCTCCATTCTAATAGCTGTAGGTAGCGTGCTGGAGAGAGGCTTTGGAGGCTTTCCTCAGCCTCCTCCTTTCCTCGTAGTACCTTGACAAAAGCGGACTGCCAGAGAACAAGATGAGCTTACACACTTTTTTGGGGTTTGGTTGTTTTGTATTTTTTTTATTGTAATTTTTTAATTTTTTTTTTGGTGTGTGTGTGTGGTGTTTTTTTTTGTTTTTTTTTTTTTGTGTGTGTGTGTGTGTTTTTTTGTGTGTGTGTGTGTTTGTTTTTTTTGTTTTTTTTTGTTTTTTTTGTGTGTGTGTGTGTTTTTTTTTTTGTTTGTGTGTGTGTGCGTGTGTGTTTTAGTCCAGTCCAGCGTAGTAAATTCTCTGTCATACAACTGATGAATGTTCAAGGTCCTGCTGCCGATGGACCATGCTCCACTTGAACATCAAGTGGAGCAGGAGGCAGTCTTCATCCAGAAAAGTGGAATTTTGATGGGATGTTGCTGTCTTGTGGAGAGGAATCTGCGTCCCCCAGGCTCAGCCAGCAGGCGGACACAGGTTTCTGGATGGTGACCATCACTCTCTGCCATCGCTCCTGCTGCCTAGTCTCTCTTCATCATCGGCATCCAGCAGGAGATGACAAAGCTCTGGAGGCACGGTTGTATCCAGGTCATCATCTGAAACTTCTTCCACCAGATTGGAAGGGACCAGTCCTCTCGTGCCATCCGTCAGCTCTCCCAGAAACCAGCCATCCTCATCCACGTCTCCAAAGATGTAAACGTACTGTCCAGCAGTCAGGGGAAGCTCGTTTTCTGGGTCCTCATTAGGGCCCTCCAAAGGATTGTAGCTGTGACGAGCTAAGAACCTTCGAATTAGCAGTGATGTTCGTCCGCGAGTGTGCAGGATGCAGACAGAAATTAGCCACCCTTCTGACTCCTCCAACTCTTCCTGTGGGTTGGAGCATTCCTGGCCTGGATTTCCGGGCAGCTCCAGCCTTTTGCCAATCTCCTTTTCCAAATGCTGTCCCTGCAGCAGGTTGACTTCCTCTGCCTTTTCTGTGGCCTCTCTGGTTGTGGACGTGGCCTCTTTGAGCTGCCGGACCGTTTCCCGCAGCTGCTGGGTAAGGAGGCTGAGCATACACGTCTTGTCCTTGAGCTGCTCCACCTCCTCCCTCATCTGCTGAGAGCTTCTGCTCCCCAGCAAGCAGTTCTCCTCACTGAGTTTGCAAGCCTGGTGCAGGGCTGCATCGCACTCCCGGTCCAGCAGCTCCTGCGTCGTGCAGCTCGGCCTCCTTCCAGCGCAGCAGCTGCCGAGTCTGTGTCGCCCGCTGCCGCTGCTCCCACTCCTTCAGCTGCTGCTCCTTCTGGGCCTGCTGCTTCTCCCAGGCACAACACGGTCAGTCGGCCAGCTTGCGTCTCTCTATGGCCCAGCGGCACTGCAGCACCTGGCAGCGGAGGCGCTCGCACTCCAGCTTGGTCCACACTGCCTCCAGTCCCCAACTGTGCTCCTCCTCTGCCGCCTCCTGCAGCTTGCCTCTCTCTATGGCCCAGCGGCGCTGCAGCTTCTGGCAGCGGAGCGGCAAGTCCTCCAGCTGGGCCCACAATTCCTCCAGTCCCGAACTGTGCCCCTCCTCTGACGCCGTCTGCAGCTTGCGTATCTCTATGGCCCAGCGGCGCTGCAGCTCCTGGGAGGTGAGCCGCACGCCCTCCAGCAGGGCCCCACAGTGCCTCCAGTTCCGCCTGTGCTCCTTCCGCAGCGCAGGGCAGGCGGGCGGCTGCGCCGGGCCCCGGGGAGGAGAGGGGCTGGCTGCTCTTTGCCCTGTCCCCATCCCGCACTGCCCCGCAGCATGGTCACGGGAATGTGTTTGGGATTTCTGTGTGTCCTCAGCTTTTCCCAAAGCTCTTGGAGCTGCGTGCTTTTCTCCTCCAGGCAATTGCTGAGCACTTCAAGTTTGGCCGCAGCCTGCTGGAGCCTCTGCTGCTCCTGGCACACTTCTGGAGAGTGTCTCTCTCTCAGCAGGTGGTTCTCAGCCGGCAGGGCCTGGCACTGCCTCTCCAGGTTGCTCAGGGCTCGTTGCAGCAGCTCGCTGCTTGTGCTGCCTGGGAGCCCCAGGTCTTCCTTGGCCATCTCTGGCACCTAGAACCAGAAAATCATAGAATAACAGAATGGTTTGGGTAGGAGGGGGCCTTCAGGACTCTCCCGTTCCAAGCCCATGCCATGGGCAGAGACATCTTCCACTAGGTCAGGTTGTCCAAAGGTGCCTCCAGCCTGGCCTGGAGCCCTGCCAGGGGTGGATGGGGCATCCACAGCCTCTCTGGGCAGCCTGTATCACTGCCTCAGCACCCTCACAGTGCTGAGTCTTTCCTCCTCCTATATCATCCAGATCTGCCCTCTTCTACTTTCAAGGCATTGTCTTTTGTTGTATTACTACTACCCTCCCTTACTACAAGTCCCTCTCCAGCTTTCCCCAGTCCTCCTTCAGGCACTGGAAGGACCCTCTGTGGTGTCCCCGCAGCCTCTTCTCCCCCCGGGCTGAACAACCCCCACTCTCTCAGGGTCATCTCACCTGGACGTGAGTGTCCTTCACAGGCAGTTGACTGGAGCCCTGCTCTGCACGGTGGTGGCCCACATCTCTGTCCTGGGAGCTATTTGTTCTGTGGCTTTCCACGTGCTGGGGCTCACCCTCCCAGCTCCCCAGGATGTATTGCTCGAACAGCCTCCTCTCCAGCTCCAGCTGATGCTGGAGTTGGCGGATACGGGCGGGCTGCTCACTGTCCATCTCCCAGGTCACCTTGCTGAGGGCGTCCTGCAGCATGGCGCAGGCCTCCCTGCCGCTCTGAGGGGGGTTCCTCAGCACCCCAGCCAGCAGCTGCTGCAGCTTGTGAGCCACGTGCTGGGCCGCATCGCACTCCCGCTCCAGCAGCTCCTGCGTTGCGTGCAGCTCGGCCTCCTTCCAGCGCAGCAGCTGCTGAGTCTCTGTCGCCCGCTGCCGCTGCTCCCACTCCTTCAGCTGCTGCTCCTCCTGGGCCTGCTGCTTCTCCCAGGCACAACGCAGTCGGTCGGCCAGGAGCTGCCGCTCCCGCTGTGCCGCCTCCTGCAGCTCGCGTCTCTCTGCGGCCCAGCGGCGCTGCAGCTCCTGGGAGCGGAGCCGCTCGCCCTCCAGCTGGGCCCGCAGCGCCTCCAGCTCCTGCCCGCGCTTCTCCCGCTGCGCAGGGCAGGCGGGGGGCTGTGCCGGGCCCCGGCCGGGATTGGGCCGGCTGCTCTTCTTTGCCTGGCCCCGTCCCGCGTTGCCCCGCAGCATGGTCACGGGGATGTGAGGAGACCCTCGGCCTCCAAACACTGTGGCCAAAGGCCACCGACGGTCACTCCTAGTTGGGGTCTGCAAGGACAGCTGCCCTTGACCCCGTAGCGCCCACTGCCTCTCGTCCCTGTCGCCAGACAGTGCAGACAGTGAATGCCGTGGGGCTGCGCCAGCGGCCTTTTATACTGCGGGCCTGCCTGGCACATAATGGCGGGCGGGGCAGCGGCCTGCAGCTGTTGGCCGGTGCGGCCTTCCGGCCCAGCTCATAATGGCGGGCGGGGCAGCGGCCTGCAGCTGTTGGCCGGTGCGGCCTTCCGGCCCAGCTCATAATGGAAGGCAGGGCGGTGGTCCTCTGCGCTGTGGGGCGGGGCGGCCGTGCGGCCCCAGCTCAACATGGAGGCTGGGGCACAGTGGCTGTAAGCTGCGCTGGGGGGTAGAGACGTCACGGGCTTGGGCAGAACTGCCCTCCACAGTGCTGGGCCGTAGGACGACCTGCAGCGGTGCTGCGGTACATGGACTTGTCTGGCACTGGAGAAGAGAAGCAGTAGGCCACCCAGCTCATTGTGACTTCCATTTAGATTCCAATACAGGAAATATCTCACCGCACTTTCATGGCTCTGTGGCTTTTGGTTTCTGGTATTCTGCATCATAACACCGTGCCATGCGCTGGGAGTTACAGTGTTCGTGCTCCTGTTCCAGGCACCTGTCCCTGCACATCTCGGAAGCCATGGGATCTGCCCCGTCCCTGTTGGGCGATCTCTTACTGCCTTGCAGTGGGGATAGGAGTCTGCTTGCCTAGATGTACCAGGCTTTTCAGTTTTGACTCGCTCTCAGTAACTCTCTTTCGCTCCTATTTTATTTGATCCATCAGTCTCAATTTCAATTAGATTGTATTATACTGCGTTATCTTGCATTCCCACATCCTAGTTAGTAAAATAAGCTTTCCTCCACAGATTGTTGCTGCTGCCTGCTTTCCTTCCCTGAGCTCAGCTCCCATCTGCCTATCCCTTTTCCCTGTTCCTTCCCATATTATGGGGCCGGGGGGGCCCAGGGGCCTACTGCCCCCCTGTCACTGGCATAGATTGACCCAGTTAACTCCGTCACACATACCTACAAGCTAGTTAAGTTAAAAGAACCTGGCTGCAGGTGTATCCTTCTCAAGGAGCTGCTGGAGCAGACGGCCAGGCTGCTGTGAGAAATCAGCAGTCTGAGGAGCACATGGGCATACCTGAGGGAGACAGATAGAAGGAGGTGTGAACCCTAGCACCACTTCCCCGTTTTTCATATCTGTGATAAAAAAAGCTATCGATATTGATATGCTGAGGCTCATTTATGCTACCATTCCAGTTATCAAGTACACATGGCACTGAGCACATGTTTCAGCTCTGTACCACAACAACTAGAGCCATCTGCAATCAATGGGAAGTCGAGAGGGCCAGGACTGAAACTGTGGTCCTATGTAAAACACTGCTACGGCTCATTACTAAGCCTCTGTGCTGCTTAGAGAGTGAGTGTTCTTTCTGATGCTCTTGTGTTCCTTGGTCGTTACGCTAAGAGCAATGCAGCACCTGTAAGTTGCTGTGAATGAAGGAAACGTTTCTAAGAGTTAAGTTTTGCTAGCAGCTGAGAGGGAAGGGTGTGAGGTGTGCACAGAGAGCCAAGAGTGTGGCAGCCTCCTGCAGCTGCTCCTGCCCCACACCCCTCCTGCCTGGCAGGAAGAGTGGATATGAAACGTGAGGTATGCATAAGTAAGTCATAGTCAGGCATGCTTCTCAGCATCACCTTTGGGAAACAGATAATGCATTTCTAATAAAAGATCTTGTAATAGCAGAAACATACAATGCTATGTAGGAATAAGAGGAGAACACTTTGCAAGTAGGCAAGGAAATTTATGACCTCCATCTGGGAAAACCAGCACCGTTTGCCTGCACACTCCTCTTTGGCACACTGTCCAGCTGTCACACTTCTGGCTCATGTCCCACTGCTCGTCCACCAGGACCCCCAAGTCCTTCTCCGCAGGGCTGCTCTCAGGGAGATCTCCCCCCAGTTTGAATCGACACCTGGGACTGCCCCAAGCCAATTGCAAGACCCTGCACTTGGCCTTCTTGAACCGTATCAGGTTTTCAGGGCCCCACTTTTCCGGCCAGTCCAGGTCCCTCTGGATGGCTTCCCTTCTTTCCAATGCATCGGCCGCACCGCTCAGCTCGGTGCCATCTGCAGACTTGCTGAGGGGTGCACTCGATGCCCTCGTCTGTGTCGTCGATGAAGATGCTGAAGAGCACCGGTCCCACGACCGACCCCTGAGGGACACCGTTTGTGACAGGCCTCCACCCTGACGCAGAACCATTGATCACAACCCTTTGCCTGTGTCCGGCCAGCCAATTCCTAATCCATCCAACAGTGCCTCCTTCCCATCCACACCTCTCCAGCTTAGAGAGAAGGATGTGGTGAGGGACCATGTCAAGGGCCTTGCAGAAGGCCGGTAGTAGTCCATCCACCACCCCTCCCCCGTCCACCAAAGCCGTCACTCCATCACAGAAGGCCACCAGATTGCTCGGGCACGATCTGGCCTTGGTGAAGCCATGCTGGCTGTCTCGAATCACCTCGAATCTATCTCGTATGTGCCTTAATGCAGCCTCTAGAAGGATGTGCTCCATGATCTGCCCAGGCACAGATGAGAGGGCAAAACCTTCCCTGGAGAACCAGGCTGATCGAGTCCACGCTCATCGGCATCTCCCACAGGCCCTGTTCCAGCTCTCACTGTCCTTCTGGCCCTCCCATGACCTGGCGTCCCTCTGTCAAAGTCTCACCAGCTGTGTCACCAGAAGAGACTAGAGAACGCTAGAGAATGAAGAACTCACATCTGGCTCCAAGGAATGTAACCCTCCTCTCTCCCACAGATCCCCACTCTCTCAGAGTGACGTCTCACTGACAGGAGTGCTCCTCACAGCCAGTCAGAAAAGCAAGCAGAGCCTGAGACCAAGGAGTCCCTCCCTGACGTGCAGCTCTCGGGCAGCTTCCCTTGCACAAAGCGCTGGCCCCAGCCGCATGCATTGTCGCACGCACTCGTGTGGGCAGTTGGTGTCTAGACGTGAAGGAGACTTGTTAAGCGCTCTGCTGCCCCGTAGGGATGGATGGGAAACTACAAGGGGGGGCTTCAGCGTGTGTATGAAGGATGGAAGGACCTGCAGTTAAGGGTTTGGATGTGCGTCTGAGTCCGTGCCTTCAGACGCTGCAAGCGCTATGCCTTGTCACCCAAGGGGAAACGGTCAAACAGCTGCTTTGGGACAGAATGTCTGTGGTGCTCAGAAAGTGTGGCCTTCCAAGGTACTTAGGGCCACGAAGATGGTGAAGGGCCTGGAGCATCTCTCCTATGAGGAAGGGCTGAGTGAACTGGGTCTGTTCAGCCTTGAGAAAAGGAGACTGAGAGGGGACCTGATCCAGCTCTATAAATATCTAAGGTGTGGGGGGCAGAATGGCGAGGCCGGACTGTTTTCAGTGGTGAGTGGAGACAGGACAAGGGGAAACGGCTGGAAACTGCAGCATAGGAAGTTCCGCACAAACATGCGCAAGAACTTCTTTACAGTGAGGTGACGGAGCACTGGAACAGGCTGCCCAGGGGAGGTGGGGGAGTCTCCTTCTCTGGAGATGTTCCAGACCTGCCTGGATGCCGACCTGTGCGACCTGCTGTAGGGAACCTGCTTTGGCAGGGGGGTTGGACTCGATGATCTCTGGAGGTCCCTTCCAACCCCTACAGTTCTGTGATTCTGTGATTCTGTGATACTTCAGGCGCCCCAAAGAACAGAAGCAAGCAGTGGCGATTCCTTCTCTCTCCATTCTAATAGCTGTAGGTAGCGTGCTGGAGAGAGGCTTTGGAGGCTTTCCTCAGCCTCCTCCTTTCCTCGTAGTACCTTGACAAAAGCGGACTGCCAGAGAACAAGATGAGCTTACACACTTTTTTGGGGTTTGGTTGTTTTGTATTTTTTTTATTGTAATTTTTTAATTTTTTTTTTTGTGTGTGTGTGTGGTGTTTTTTTTTGTTTTTTTTTTTTTGTGTGTGTGTGTGTGTTTTTTTGTGTGTGTGTGTGTTTGTTTTTTTTTGTTTTTTTTTGTTTTTTTTGTGTGTGTGTGTGTTTTTTTTTTTGTTTGTGTGTGTGTGCGTGTGTGTTTTAGTCCAGTCCAGCGTAGTAAATTCTCTGTCATACAACTGATGAATGTTCAAGGTCCTGCTGCCGATGGACCATGCTCCACTTGAACATCAAGTGGAGCAGGAGGCAGTCTTCATCCAGAAAAGTGGAATTTTGATGGGATGTTGCTGTCTTGTGGAGAGGAATCTGCGTCCCCCAGGCTCAGCCAGCAGGCGGACACAGGTTTCTGGATGGTGACCATCACTCTCTGCCATCGCTCCTGCTGCCTAGTCTCTCTTCATCATCGGCATCCAGCAGGAGATGACAAAGCTCTGGAGGCACGGTTGTATCCAGGTCATCATCTGAAACTTCTTCCACCAGATTGGAAGGGACCAGTCCTCTCGTGCCATCCGTCAGCTCTCCCAGAAACCAGCCATCCTCATCCACGTCTCCAAAGATGTAAACGTACTGTCCAGCAGTCAGGGGAAGCTCGTTTTCTGGGTCCTCATTAGGGCCCTCCAAAGGATTGTAGCTGTGACGAGCTAAGAACCTTCGAATTAGCAGTGATGTTCGTCCGCGAGTGTGCAGGATGCAGACAGAAATTAGCCACCCTTCTGACTCCTCCAACTCTTCCTGTGGGTTGGAGCATTCCTGGCCTGGATTTCCGGGCGGCTCCAGCCTTTTGCCAATCTCCTTTTCCAAATGCTGTCCCTGCAGCAGGTTGACTTCCTCTGCCTTTTCTGTGGCCTCTCTGGTTGTGGACGTGGCCTCTTTGAGCTGCCGGACCGTTTCCCGCAGCTGCTGGGTAAGGAGGCTGAGCATACACGTCTTGTCCTTGAGCTGCTCCACCTCCTCCCTCATCTGCTGAGAGCTTCTGCTCCCCAGCAAGCAGTTCTCCTCACTGAGTTTGCAAGCCTGGTGCAGGGCTGCATCGCACTCCCGGTCCAGCAGCTCCTGCGTCGCGTGCAGCTCGGCCTCCTTCCAGCGCAGCAGCTGCCGAGTCTGTGTCGCCCGCTGCCGCTGCTCCCACTCCTTCAGCTGCTGCTCCTTCTGGGCCTGCTGCTTCTCCCAGGCACAACACGGTCAGTCGGCCAGCTTGCGTCTCTCTATGGCCCAGCGGCACTGCAGCACCTGGCAGCGGAGGCGCTCGCACTCCAGCTTGGTCCACACTGCCTCCAGTCCCCAACTGTGCTCCTCCTCTGCCGCCTCCTGCAGCTTGCCTCTCTCTATGGCCCAGCGGCGCTGCAGCTTCTGGCAGCGGAGCGGCAAGTCCTCCAGCTGGGCCCACAATTCCTCCAGTCCCGAACTGTGCCCCTCCTCTGACGCCGTCTGCAGCTTGCGTATCTCTATGGCCCAGCGGCGCTGCAGCTCCTGGGAGGTGAGCCGCACGCCCTCCAGCAGGGCCCACAGTGCCTCCAGTTCCCGCCTGTGCTCCTTCCGCAGCGCAGGGCAGGCGGGCGGCTGCGCCGGGCCCCGGGGAGGAGAGGGCTGGCTGCTCTTTGCCTGTCCCCATCCCGCACTGCCCCGCAGCATGGTCACGGGAATGTGTTTGGGATTTCTGTGTGTCCTCAGCTTTTCCCAAAGCTCTTGGAGCTGCGTGCTTTTCTCCTCCAGGCAATTGCTGAGCACTTCAAGTTTGGCCGCAGCCTGCTGGAGCCTCTGCTGCTCCTGGCACACTTCTGGAGAGTGTCTCTCTCTCAGCAGGTGGTTCTCAGCCGGCAGGGCCTGGCACTGCCTCTCCAGGTTGCTCAGGGCTCGTTGCAGCAGCTCGCTGCTTGTGCTGCCTGGGAGCCCCAGGTCTTCCTTGGCCATCTCTGGCACCTAGAACCAGAAAATCATAGAATAACAGAATGGTTTGGGTAGGAGGGGGCCTTCAGGACTCTCCCGTTCCAAGCCCATGCCATGGGCAGAGACATCTTCCACTAGGTCAGGTTGTCCAAAGGTGCCTCCAGCCTGGCCTGGAGCCCTGCCAGGGGTGGATGGGGCATCCACAGCCTCTCTGGGCAGCCTGTATCACTGCCTCAGCACCCTCACAGTGCTGAGTCTTTCCTCCTCCTATATCATCCAGATCTGCCCTCTTCTACTTTCAAGGCATTGTCTTTTGTTGTATTACTACTACCCTCCCTTACTACAAGTCCCTCTCCAGCTTTCCCCAGTCCTCCTTCAGGCACTGGAAGGACCCTCTGTGGTGTCCCCGCAGCCTCTTCTCCCCCCGGGCTGAACAACCCCCACTCTCTCAGGGTCATCTCACCTGGACGTGAGTGTCCTTCACAGGCAGTTGACTGGAGCCCTGCTCTGCACGGTGGTGGCCCACATCTCTGTCCTGGGAGCTATTTGTTCTGTGGCTTTCCACGTGCTGGGGCTCACCCTCCCAGCTCCCCAGGATGTATTGCTCGAACAGCCTCCTCTCCAGCTCCAGCTGATGCTGGAGTTGGCGGATACGGGCGGGCTGCTCACTGTCCATCTCCCAGGTCACCTTGCTGAGGGCGTCCTGCAGCATGGCGCAGGCCTCCCTGCCGCTCTGAGGGGGGTTCCTCAGCACCCCAGCCAGCAGCTGCTGCAGCTTGTGAGCCACGTGCTGGGCCGCATCGCACTCCCGCTCCAGCAGCTCCTGCGTTGCGTGCAGCTCGGCCTCCTTCCAGCGCAGCAGCTGCTGAGTCTCTGTCGCCCGCTGCCGCTGCTCCCACTCCTTCAGCTGCTGCTCCTCCTGGGCCTGCTGCTTCTCCCAGGCACAACGCAGTCGGTCGGCCAGGAGCTGCCGCTCCCGCTGTGCCGCCTCCTGCAGCTCGCGTCTCTCTGCGGCCCAGCGGCGCTGCAGCTCCTGGGAGCGGAGCCGCTCGCCCTCCAGCTGGGCCCGCAGCGCCTCCAGCTCCTGCCCGCGCTTCTCCCGCTGCGCAGGGCAGGCGGGGGGCTGTGCCGGGCCCCGGCCGGGATTGGGCCGGCTGCTCTTCTTTGCCTGGCCCCGTCCCGCGTTGCCCCGCAGCATGGTCACGGGGATGTGAGGAGACCCTCGGCCTCCAAACGCTGTGGCCAAAGGCCACCGACGGTCACTCCTAGCTGGGGTCTGCAAGGACAGCTGCCCTTGACCCCGTAGCGCCCACTGCCTCTCGTCCCTGTCGCCAGACAGTGCAGACAGTGAATGCTGTGGGGCTGCGCCAGCGGCCTTTTATACTGCGGGCCTGCCTGGCACATAATGGCGGGCGGGGCAGCGGCCTGCAGCTGTTGGCCGGTGCGGCCTTCCGGCCCAGCTCATAATGGCGGGCGGGGCAGCGGCCTGCAGCTGTTGGCCGGTGCGGCCTTCCGGCCCAGCTCATAATGGAAGGCAGGGCGGTGGCCCTCTGCGCTGTGGGGCGGGGCGGCCGTGCGGCCCCAGCTCAACATGGAGGCTGGGGCACAGTGGCTGTAAGCTGCGCTGGGGGGTAGAGACGTCACGGGCTTGGGCAGAACTGCCCTCCACAGTGCTGGGCCGTAGGACGACCTGCAGCGGTGCTGCGGTACATGGACTTGTCTGGCACTGGAGAAGAGAAGCAGTAGGCCACCCAGCTCATTGTGACTTCCATTTAGATTCCAATACAGGAAATATCTCACCGCACTTTCATGGCTCTGTGGCTTTTGGTTTCTGGTATTCTGCATCATAACACCGTGCCATGCGCTGGGAGTTACAGTGTTCGTGCTCCTGTTCCAGGCACCTGTCCCTGCACATCTCGGAAGCCATGGGATCTGCCCCGTCCCTGTTGGGCGATCTCTTACTGCCTTGCAGTGGGGATAGGAGTCTGCTTGCCTAGATGTACCAGGCTTTTCAGTTTTGACTCGCTCTCAGTAACTCTCTTTCGCTCCTATTTTATTTGATCCATCAGTCTCAATTTCAATTAGATTGTATTATACTGCGTTATCTTGCATTCCCACATCCTAGTTAGTAAAATAAGCTTTCCTCCACAGATTGTTGCTGCTGCCTGCTTTCCTTCCCTGAGCTCAGCTCCCATCTGCCTATCCCTTTTCCCTGTTCCTTCCCATATTATGGGGCCGGGGGGGCCCAGGGGCCTACTGCCCCCCTGTCACTGGCATAGATTGACCCAGTTAACTCCGTCACACATACCTACAAGCTAGTTAAGTTAAAAGAACCTGGCTGCAGGTGTATCCTTCTCAAGGAGCTGCTGGAGCAGACGGCCAGGCTGCTGTGAGAAATCAGCAGTCTGAGGAGCACATGGGCATACCTGAGGGAGACAGATAGAAGGAGGTGTGAACCCTAGCACCACTTCCCCGTTTTTCATATCTGTGATAAAAAAAGCTATCGATATTGATATGCTGAGGCTCATTTATGCTACCATTCCAGTTATCAAGTACACATGGCACTGAGCACATGTTTCAGCTCTGTACCACAACAACTAGAGCCATCTGCAATCAATGGGAAGTCGAGAGGGCCAGGACTGAAACTGTGGTCCTATGTAAAACACTGCTACGGCTCATTACTAAGCCTCTGTGCTGCTTAGAGAGTGAGTGTTCTTTCTGATGCTCTTGTGTTCCTTGGTCGTTACGCTAAGAGCAATGCAGCACCTGTAAGTTGCTGTGAATGAAGGAAACGTTTCTAAGAGTTAAGTTTTGCTAGCAGCTGAGAGGGAAGGGTGTGAGGTGTGCACAGAGAGCCAAGAGTGTGGCAGCCTCCTGCAGCTGCTCCTGCCCCACACCCCTCCTGCCTGGCAGGAAGAGTGGATATGAAACGTGAGGTATGCATAAGTAAGTCATAGTCAGGCATGCTTCTCAGCATCACCTTTGGGAAACAGATAATGCATTTCTAATAAAAGATCTTGTAATAGCAGAAACATACAATGCTATGTAGGAATAAGAGGAGAACACTTTGCAAGTAGGCAAGGAAATTTATGACCTCCATCTGGGAAAACCAGCACCGTTTGCCTGCACACACCTCTTTGGCACACTGTCCAGCTGTCACACTTCTGGCTCATGTCCCACTGCTCGTCCACCAGGACCCCCAAGTCCTTCTCCGCAGGGCTGCTCTCAGGGAGATCTCCCCCCAGTTTGAATCGACACCTGGGACTGCCCCAAGCCAATTGCAAGACCCTGCACTTGGCCTTCTTGAACCGTATCAGGTTTTCAGGGCCCCACTTTTCCGGCCAGTCCAGGTCCCTCTGGATGGCTTCCCTTCTTTCCAATGCATCGGCCGCACCGCTCAGCTCGGTGCCATCTGCAGACTTGCTGAGGGTGCACTCGATGCCCTCGTCTGTGTCGTCGATGAAGATGCTGAAGAGCACCGGTCCCACGACCGACCCCTGAGGGACACCGTTTGTGACAGGCCTCCACCCTGACGCAGAACCATTGATCACAACCCTTTGCCTGTGTCCGGCCAGCCAATTCCTAATCCATCCAACAGTGCCTCCTTCCCATCCACACCTCTCCAGCTTAGAGAGAAGGATGTGGTGAGGGACCATGTCAAGGGCCTTGCAGAAGGCCGGTAGTAGTCCATCCACCACCCCTCCCCCGTCCACCAAAGCCGTCACTCCATCACAGAAGGCCACCAGATTGCTCGGGCACGATCTGGCCTTGGTGAAGCCATGCTGGCTGTCTCGAATCACCTCGAATCTATCTCGTATGTGCCTTAATGCAGCCTCTAGAAGGATGTGCTCCATGATCTGCCCAGGCACAGATGAGAGGCAAAACCTTCCCTGGAGAACCAGGCTGATCGAGTCCACGCTCATCGGCATCTCCCACAGGCCCTGTTCCAGCTCTCACTGTCCTTCTGGCCCTCCCATGACCTGGCGTCCCTCTGTCAAAGTCTCACCAGCTGTGTCACCAGAAGAGACTAGAGAACGCTAGAGAATGAAGAACTCACATCTGGCTCCAAGGAATGTAACCCTCCTCTCTCCCACAGATCCCCACTCTCTCAGAGTGACGTCTCACTGGACAGGAGTGCTCCTCACAGCCAGTCAGAAAAGCAAGCAGAGCCTGAGACCAAGGAGTCCCTCCCTGACGTGCAGCTCTCGGGCAGCTTCCCTTGCACAAAGCGCTGGCCCCAGCCGCATGCATTGTCGCACGCACTCGTGTGGGCAGTTGGTGTCTAGACGTGAAGGAGACTTGTTAAGCGCTCTGCTGCCCCGTAGGGATGGATGGGAAACTACAAGGGGGGGCTTCAGCGTGTGTATGAAGGATGGAAGGACCTGCAGTTAAGGGTTTGGATGTGCGTCTGAGTCCGTGCCTTCAGACGCTGCAAGCGCTATGCCTTGTCACCCAAGGGAAACGGTCAAACAGCTGCTTTGGGACAGAATGTCTGTGGTGCTCAGAAAGTGTGGCCTTCCAAGGTACTTAGGGCCACGAAGATGGTGAAGGGCCTGGAGCATCTCTCCTATGAGGAAGGGCTGAGTGAACTGGGTCTGTTCAGCCTTGAGAAAAGGAGACTGAGAGGGGACCTGATCCAGCTCTATAAATATCTAAGGTGTGGGGGGCAGAATGGCGAGGCCGGACTGTTTTCAGTGGTGAGTGGAGACAGGACAAGGGGAAACGGCTGGAAACTGCAGCATAGGAAGTTCCGCACAAACATGCGCAAGAACTTCTTTACAGTGAGGTGACGGAGCACTGGAACAGGCTGCCCAGGGAGGTGGGGGAGTCTCCTTCTCTGGAGATGTTCCAGACCTGCCTGGATGCCGACCTGTGCGACCTGCTGTAGGGAACCTGCTTTGGCAGGGGGGTTGGACTCGATGATCTCTGGAGGTCCCTTCCAACCCCTACAGTTCTGTGATTCTGTGATTCTGTGATACTTCAGGCGCCCCAAAGAACAGAAGCAAGCAGTGGCGATTCCTTTCTCTCTCCATTCTAATAGCTGTAGGTAGCGTGCTGGAGAGAGGCTTTGGAGGCTTTCCTCAGCCTCCTCCTTTCCTCGTAGTACCTTGACAAAAGCGGACTGCCAGAGAACAAGATGAGCTTACACACTTTTTTGGGGTTTGGTTGTTTTGTATTTTTTTATTGTAATTTTTTAATTTTTTTTTTTGTGTGTGTGTGTGGTGTTTTTTTTTGTTTTTTTTTGTGTGTGTGTGTGTGTGTTTTTGTGTGTGTGTGTGTTTGTTTTTTTTGTTTTTTTTGTTTTTTTTGTGTGTGTGTTTTTTTTTTTGTTTGTGTGTGTGTGCGTGTGTGTTTTAGTCCAGTCCAGCGTAGTAAATTCTCTGTCATACAACTGATGAATGTTCAAGGTCCTGCTGCCGATGGACCATGCTCCACTTGAACATCAAGTGGAGCAGGAGGCAGTCTTCATCCAGAAAAGTGGAATTTTGATGGGATGTTGCTGTCTTGTGGAGAGGAATCTGCGTCCCCCAGGCTCAGCCAGCAGGCGGACACAGGTTTCTGGATGGTGACCATCACTCTCTGCCATCGCTCCTGCTGCCTAGTCTCTCTTCATCATCGGCATCCAGCAGGAGATGACAAAGCTCTGGAGGCACGGTTGTATCCAGGTCATCATCTGAAACTTCTTCCACCAGATTGGAAGGGACCAGTCCTCTCGTGCCATCCGTCAGCTCTCCCAGAAACCAGCCATCCTCATCCACGTCTCCAAAGATGTAAACGTACTGTCCAGCAGTCAGGGGAAGCTCGTTTTCTGGGTCCTCATTAGGGCCCTCCAAAGGATTGTAGCTGTGACGAGCTAAGAACCTTCGAATTAGCAGTGATGTTCGTCCGCGAGTGTGCAGGATGCAGACAGAAATTAGCCACCCTTCTGACTCCTCCAACTCTTCCTGTGGGTTGGAGCATTCCTGGCCTGGATTTCCGGGCAGCTCCAGCCTTTTGCCAATCTCCTTTTCCAAATGCTGTCCCTGCAGCAGGTTGACTTCCTCTGCCTTTTCTGTGGCCTCTCTGGTTGTGGACGTGGCCTCTTTGAGCTGCCGGACCGTTTCCCGCAGCTGCTGGGTAAGGAGGCTGAGCATACACGTCTTGTCCTTGAGCTGCTCCACCTCCTCCCTCATCTGCTGAGAGCTTCTGCTCCCCAGCAAGCAGTTCTCCTCACTGAGTTTGCAAGCCTGGTGCAGGGCTGCATCGCACTCCCGGTCCAGCAGCTCCTGCGTCGCGTGCAGCTCGGCCTCCTTCCAGCGCAGCAGCTGCCGAGTCTGTGTTGCCCGCTGCCGCTGCTCCCACTCCTTCAGCTGCTGCTCCTTCTGGGCCTGCTGCTTCTCCCAGGCACAACACGGTCAGTCGGCCAGCTTGCGTCTCTCTATGGCCCAGCGGCACTGCAGCACCTGGCAGCGGAGGCGCTCGCACTCCAGCTTGGTCCACACTGCCTCCAGTCCCCAACTGTGCTCCTCCTCTGCCGCCTCCTGCAGCTTGCCTCTCTCTATGGCCCAGCGGCGCTGCAGCTTCTGGCAGCGGAGCGGCAAGTCCTCCAGCTGGGCCCACAATTCCTCCAGTCCCGAACTGTGCCCCTCCTCTGACGCCGTCTGCAGCTTGCGTATCTCTATGGCCCAGCGGCGCTGCAGCTCCTGGGAGGTGAGCCGCACGCCCTCCAGCAGGGCCCACAGTGCCTCCAGTTCCCGCCTGTGCTCCTTCCGCAGCGCAGGGCAGGCGGGCGGCTGCGCCGGGCCCCGGGGAGGAGAGGGCTGGCTGCTCTTTGCCTGTCCCCATCCCGCACTGCCCCGCAGCATGGTCACGGGAATGTGTTTGGGATTTCTGTGTGTCCTCAGCTTTTCCCAAAGCTCTTGGAGCTGCGTGCTTTTCTCCTCCAGGCAATTGCTGAGCACTTCAAGTTTGGCCGCAGCCTGCTGGAGCCTCTGCTGCTCCTGGCACACTTCTGGAGAGTGTCTCTCTCTCAGCAGGTGGTTCTCAGCCGGCAGGGCCTGGCACTGCCTCTCCAGGTTGCTCAGGGCTCGTTGCAGCAGCTCGCTGCTTGTGCTGCCTGGGAGCCCCAGGTCTTCCTTGGCCATCTCTGGCACCTAGAACCAGAAAATCATAGAATAACAGAATGGTTTGGGTAGGAGGGGGCCTTCAGGACTCTCCCGTTCCAAGCCCATGCCATGGGCAGAGACATCTTCCACTAGGTCAGGTTGTCCAAAGGTGCCTCCAGCCTGGCCTGGAGCCCTGCCAGGGGTGGATGGGGCATCCACAGCCTCTCTGGGCAGCCTGTATCACTGCCTCAGCACCCTCACAGTGCTGAGTCTTTCCTCCTCCTATATCATCCAGATCTGCCCTCTTCTACTTTCAAGGCATTGTCTTTTGTTGTATTACTACTACCCTCCCTTACTACAAGTCCCTCTCCAGCTTTCCCCAGTCCTCCTTCAGGCACTGGAAGGACCCTCTGTGGTGTCCCCGCAGCCTCTTCTCCCCCCGGGCTGAACAACCCCCACTCTCTCAGGGTCATCTCACCTGGACGTGAGTGTCCTTCACAGGCAGTTGACTGGAGCCCTGCTCTGCACGGTGGTGGCCCACATCTCTGTCCTGGGAGCTATTTGTTCTGTGGCTTTCCACGTGCTGGGGCTCACCCTCCCAGCTCCCCAGGATGTATTGCTCGAACAGCCTCCTCTCCAGCTCCAGCTGATGCTGGAGTTGGCGGATACGGGCGGGCTGCTCACTGTCCATCTCCCAGGTCACCTTGCTGAGGGCGTCCTGCAGCATGGCGCAGGCCTCCCTGCCGCTCTGAGGGGGGTTCCTCAGCACCCCAGCCAGCAGCTGCTGCAGCTTGTGAGCCACGTGCTGGGCCGCATCGCACTCCCGCTCCAGCAGCTCCTGCGTTGCGTGCAGCTCGGCCTCCTTCCAGCGCAGCAGCTGCTGAGTCTCTGTCGCCCGCTGCCGCTGCTCCCACTCCTTCAGCTGCTGCTCCTCCTGGGCCTGCTGCTTCTCCCAGGCACAACGCAGTCGGTCGGCCAGGAGCTGCCGCTCCCGCTGTGCCGCCTCCTGCAGCTCGCGTCTCTCTGCGGCCCAGCGGCGCTGCAGCTCCTGGGAGCGGAGCCGCTCGCCCTCCAGCTGGGCCCGCAGCGCCTCCAGCTCCTGCCCGCGCTTCTCCCGCTGCGCAGGGCAGGCGGGGGGCTGTGCCGGGCCCCGGCCGGGATTGGGCCGGCTGCTCTTCTTTGCCTGGCCCCGTCCCGCGTTGCCCCGCAGCATGGTCACGGGGATGTGAGGAGACCCTCGGCCTCCAAACGCTGTGGCCAAAGGCCACCGACGGTCACTCCTAGCTGGGGTCTGCAAGGACAGCTGCCCTTGACCCCGTAGCGCCCACTGCCTCTCGTCCCTGTCGCCAGACAGTGCAGACAGTGAATGCTGTGGGGCTGCGCCAGCGGCCTTTTATACTGCGGGCCTGCCTGGCACATAATGGCGGGCGGGGCAGCGGCCTGCAGCTGTTGGCCGGTGCGGCCTTCCGGCCCAGCTCATAATGGCGGGCGGGGCAGCGGCCTGCAGCTGTTGGCCGGTGCGGCCTTCCGGCCCAGCTCATAATGGAAGGCAGGGCGGTGGCCCTCTGCGCTGTGGGGCGGGGCGGCCGTGCGGCCCCAGCTCAACATGGAGGCTGGGGCACAGTGGCTGTAAGCTGCGCTGGGGGGTAGAGACGTCACGGGCTTGGGCAGAACTGCCCTCCACAGTGCTGGGCCGTAGGACGACCTGCAGCGGTGCTGCGGTACATGGACTTGTCTGGCACTGGAGAAGAGAAGCAGTAGGCCACCCAGCTCATTGTGACTTCCATTTAGATTCCAATACAGGAAATATCTCACCGCACTTTCATGGCTCTGTGGCTTTTGGTTTCTGGTATTCTGCATCATAACACCGTGCCATGCGCTGGGAGTTACAGTGTTCGTGCTCCTGTTCCAGGCACCTGTCCCTGCACATCTCGGAAGCCATGGGATCTGCCCCGTCCCTGTTGGGCGATCTCTTACTGCCTTGCAGTGGGGATAGGAGTCTGCTTGCCTAGATGTACCAGGCTTTTCAGTTTTGACTCGCTCTCAGTAACTCTCTTTCGCTCCTATTTTATTTGATCCATCAGTCTCAATTTCAATTAGATTGTATTATACTGCGTTATCTTGCATTCCCACATCCTAGTTAGTAAAATAAGCTTTCCTCCATAGATTGTTGCTGCTGCCTGCTTTCCTTCCCTGAGCTCAGCTCCCATCTGCCTATCCCTTTTCCCTGTTCCTTCCCATATTATGGGGCCGGGGGGGCCCAGGGGCCTACTGCCCCCCTGTCACTGGCATAGATTGACCCAGTTAACTCCGTCACACATACCTACAAGCTAGTTAAGTTAAAAGAACCTGGCTGCAGGTGTATCCTTCTCAAGGAGCTGCTGGAGCAGACGGCCAGGCTGCTGTGAGAAATCAGCAGTCTGAGGAGCACATGGGCATACCTGAGGGAGACAGATAGAAGGAGGTGTGAACCCTAGCACCACTTCCCCGTTTTTCATATCTGTGATAAAAAAAGCTATCGATATTGATATGCTGAGGCTCATTTATGCTACCATTCCAGTTATCAAGTACACATGGCACTGAGCACATGTTTCAGCTCTGTACCACAACAACTAGAGCCATCTGCAATCAATGGGAAGTCGAGAGGGCCAGGACTGAAACTGTGGTCCTATGTAAAACACTGCTACGGCTCATTACTAAGCCTCTGTGCTGCTTAGAGAGTGAGTGTTCTTTCTGATGCTCTTGTGTTCCTTGGTCGTTACGCTAAGAGCAATGCAGCACCTGTAAGTTGCTGTGAATGAAGGAAACGTTTCTAAGAGTTAAGTTTTGCTAGCAGCTGAGAGGGAAGGGTGTGAGGTGTGCACAGAGAGCCAAGAGTGTGGCAGCCTCCTGCAGCTGCTCCTGCCCCACACCCCTCCTGCCTGGCAGGAAGAGTGGATATGAAACGTGAGGTATGCATAAGTAAGTCATAGTCAGGCATGCTTCTCAGCATCACCTTTGGGAAACAGATAATGCATTTCTAATAAAAGATCTTGTAATAGCAGAAACATACAATGCTATGTAGGAATAAGAGGAGAACACTTTGCAAGTAGGCAAGGAAATTTATGACCTCCATCTGGGAAAACCAGCACCGTTTGCCTGCACACACCTCTTTGGCACACTGTCCAGCTGTCACACTTCTGGCTCATGTCCCACTGCTCGTCCACCAGGACCCCCAAGTCCTTCTCCGCAGGGCTGCTCTCAGGGAGATCTCCCCCCAGTTTGAATCGACACCTGGGACTGCCCCAAGCCAATTGCAAGACCCTGCACTTGGCCTTCTTGAACCGTATCAGGTTTTCAGGGCCCCACTTTTCCGGCCAGTCCAGGTCCCTCTGGATGGCTTCCCTTCTTTCCAATGCATCGGCCGCACCGCTCAGCTCGGTGCCATCTGCAGACTTGCTGAGGGTGCACTCGATGCCCTCGTCTGTGTCGTCGATGAAGATGCTGAAGAGCACCGGTCCCACGACCGACCCCTGAGGGACACCGTTTGTGACAGGCCTCCACCCTGACGCAGAACCATTGATCACAACCCTTTGCCTGTGTCCGGCCAGCCAATTCCTAATCCATCCAACAGTGCCTCCTTCCCATCCACACCTCTCCAGCTTAGAGAGAAGGATGTGGTGAGGGACCATGTCAAGGGCCTTGCAGAAGGCCGGTAGTAGTCCATCCACCACCCCTCCCCCGTCCACCAAAGCCGTCACTCCATCACAGAAGGCCACCAGATTGCTCGGGCACGATCTGGCCTTGGTGAAGCCATGCTGGCTGTCTCGAATCACCTCGAATCTATCTCGTATGTGCCTTAATGCAGCCTCTAGAAGGATGTGCTCCATGATCTGCCCAGGCACAGATGAGAGGCAAAACCTTCCCTGGAGAACCAGGCTGATCGAGTCCACGCTCATCGGCATCTCCCACAGGCCCTGTTCCAGCTCTCACTGTCCTTCTGGCCCTCCCATGACCAGGCGTCCCTCTGTCAAAGTCTCACCAGCTGTGTCACCAGAAGAGACTAGAGAACGCTAGAGAATGAAGAACTCACATCTGGCTCCAAGGAATGTAACCCTCCTCTCTCCCACAGATCCCCACTCTCTCAGAGTGACGTCTCACTGGACAGGAGTGCTCCTCACAGCCAGTCAGAAAAGCAAGCAGAGCCTGAGACCAAGGAGTCCCTCCCTGACGTGCAGCTCTCGGGCAGCTTCCCTTGCACAAAGCGCTGGCCCCAGCCGCATGCATTGTCGCACGCACTCGTGTGGGCAGTTGGTGTCTAGACGTGAAGGAGACTTGTTAAGCGCTCTGCTGCCCCGTAGGGATGGATGGGAAACTACAAGGGGGGGCTTCAGCGTGTGTATGAAGGATGGAAGGACCTGCAGTTAAGGGTTTGGATGTGCGTCTGAGTCCGTGCCTTCAGACGCTGCAAGCGCTATGCCTTGTCACCCAAGGGAAACGGTCAAACAGCTGCTTTGGGACAGAATGTCTGTGGTGCTCAGAAAGTGTGGCCTTCCAAGGTACTTAGGGCCACGAAGATGGTGAAGGGCCTGGAGCATCTCTCCTATGAGGAAAGGCTGAGTGAACTGGGTCTGTTCAGCCTTGAGAAAAGGAGACTGAGAGGGGACCTGATCCAGCTCTATAAATATCTAAGGTGTGGGGGGCAGAATGGCGAGGCCGGACTGTTTTCAGTGGTGAGTGGAGACAGGACAAGGGGAAACGGCTGGAAACTGCAGCATAGGAAGTTCCGCACAAACATGCGCAAGAACTTCTTTACAGTGAGGTGACGGAGCACTGGAACAGGCTGCCCAGGGAGGTGGGGGAGTCTCCTTCTCTGGAGATGTTCCAGACCTGCCTGGATGCCGACCTGTGCGACCTGCTGTAGGGAACCTGCTTTGGCAGGGGGGTTGGACTCGATGATCTCTGGAGGTCCCTTCCAACCCCTACAGTTCTGTGATTCTGTGATTCTGTGATACTTCAGGCGCCCCAAAGAACAGAAGCAAGCAGTGGCGATTCCTTTCTCTCTCCATTCTAATAGCTGTAGGTAGCGTGCTGGAGAGAGGCTTTGGAGGCTTTCCTCAGCCTCCTCCTTTCCTCGTAGTACCTTGACAAAAGCGGACTGCCAGAGAACAAGATGAGCTTACACACTTTTTTGGGGTTTGGTTGTTTTGTATTTTTTTATTGTAATTTTTTAATTTTTTTTTTTGTGTGTGTGTGTGGTGTTTTTTTTTGTTTTTTTTTTTGTGTGTGTGTGTGTTTTTTTGTGTGTGTGTGTGTTTGTTTTTTTTGTTTTTTTTTGTTTTTTTTTTGTGTGTGTGTGTTTTTTTTTTGTTTGTGTGTGTGTGCGTGTGTGTTTTAGTCCAGTCCAGCGTAGTAAATTCTCTGTCATACAACTGATGAATGTTCAAGGTCCTGCTGCCGATGGACCATGCTCCACTTGAACATCAAGTGGAGCAGGAGGCAGTCTTCATCCAGAAAAGTGGAATTTTGATGGGATGTTGCTGTCTTGTGGAGAGGAATCTGCGTCCCCCAGGCTCAGCCAGCAGGCGGACACAGGTTTCTGGATGGTGACCATCACTCTCTGCCATCGCTCCTGCTGCCTAGTCTCTCTTCATCATCGGCATCCAGCAGGAGATGACAAAGCTCTGGAGGCACGGTTGTATCCAGGTCATCATCTGAAACTTCTTCCACCAGATTGGAAGGGACCAGTCCTCTCGTGCCATCCGTCAGCTCTCCCAGAAACCAGCCATCCTCATCCACGTCTCCAAAGATGTAAACGCACTGTCCAGCAGTCAGGGGAAGCTCGTTTTCTGGGTCCTCATTAGGGCCCTCCAAAGGATTGTAGCTGTGACGAGCTAAGAACCTTCGAATTAGCAGTGATGTTCGTCCGCGAGTGTGCAGGATGCAGACAGAAATTAGCCACCCTTCTGACTCCTCCAACTCTTCCTGTGGGTTGGAGCATTCCTGGCCTGGATTTCCGGGCAGCTCCAGCCTTTTGCCAATCTCCTTTTCCAAATGCTGTCCCTGCAGCAGGTTGACTTCCTCTGCCTTTTCTGTGGCCTCTCTGGTTGTGGACGTGGCCTCTTTGAGCTGCCGGACCGTTTCCCGCAGCTGCTGGGTAAGGAGGCTGAGCATACACGTCTTGTCCTTGAGCTGCTCCACCTCCTCCCTCATCTGCTGAGAGCTTCTGCTCCCCAGCAAGCAGTTCTCCTCACTGAGTTTGCAAGCCTGGTGCAGGGCTGCATCGCACTCCCGGTCCAGCAGCTCCTGCGTCGCGTGCAGCTCGGCCTCCTTCCAGCGCAGCAGCTGCTGAGTCTGTGTCGCCCGCTGCCGCTGCTCCCACTCCTTCAGCTGCTGCTCCTTCTGGGCCTGCTGCTTCTCCCAGGCACAACACGGTCAGTCGGCCAGCTTGCGTCTCTCTATGGCCCAGCGGCACTGCAGCACCTGGCAGCGGAGGCGCTCGCACTCCAGCTTGGTCCACACTGCCTCCAGTCCCCAACTGTGCTCCTCCTCTGCCGCCTCCTGCAGCTTGCCTCTCTCTATGGCCCAGCGGCGCTGCAGCTTCTGGCAGCGGAGCGGCAAGTCCTCCAGCTGGGCCCACAATTCCTCCAGTCCCGAACTGTGCCCCTCCTCTGACGCCGTCTGCAGCTTGCGTATCTCTATGGCCCAGCGGCGCTGCAGCTCCTGGGAGGTGAGCCGCACGCCCTCCAGCAGGGCCCACAGTGCCTCCAGTTCCCGCCTGTGCTCCTTCCGCAGCGCAGGGCAGGCGGGCGGCTGCGCCGGGCCCCGGGGAGGAGAGGGCTGGCTGCTCTTTGCCTGTCCCCATCCCGCACTGCCCCGCAGCATGGTCACGGGAATGTGTTTGGGATTTCTGTGTGTCCTCAGCTTTTCCCAAAGCTCTTGGAGCTGCGTGCTTTTCTCCTCCAGGCAATTGCTGAGCACTTCAAGTTTGGCCGCAGCCTGCTGGAGCCTCTGCTGCTCCTGGCACACTTCTGGAGAGTGTCTCTCTCTCAGCAGGTGGTTCTCAGCCGGCAGGGCCTGGCACTGCCTCTCCAGGTTGCTCAGGGCTCGTTGCAGCAGCTCGCTGCTTGTGCTGCCTGGGAGCCCCAGGTCTTCCTTGGCCATCTCTGGCACCTAGAACCAGAAAATCATAGAATAACAGAATGGTTTGGGTAGGAGGGGGCCTTCAGGACTCTCCCGTTCCAAGCCCATGCCATGGGCAGAGACATCTTCCACTAGGTCAGGTTGTCCAAAGGTGCCTCCAGCCTGGCCTGGAGCCCTGCCAGGGGTGGATGGGGCATCCACAGCCTCTCTGGGCAGCCTGTATCACTGCCTCAGCACCCTCACAGTGCTGAGTCTTTCCTCCTCCTATATCATCCAGATCTGCCCTCTTCTACTTTCAAGGCATTGTCTTTTGTTGTATTACTACTACCCTCCCTTACTACAAGTCCCTCTCCAGCTTTCCCCAGTCCTCCTTCAGGCACTGGAAGGACCCTCTGTGGTGTCCCCGCAGCCTCTTCTCCCCCCGGGCTGAACAACCCCCACTCTCTCAGGGTCATCTCACCTGGACGTGAGTGTCCTTCACAGGCAGTTGACTGGAGCCCTGCTCTGCACGGTGGTGGCCCACATCTCTGTCCTGGGAGCTATTTGTTCTGTGGCTTTCCACGTGCTGGGGCTCACCCTCCCAGCTCCCCAGGATGTATTGCTCGAACAGCCTCCTCTCCAGCTCCAGCTGATGCTGGAGTTGGCGGATACGGGCGGGCTGCTCACTGTCCATCTCCCAGGTCACCTTGCTGAGGGCGTCCTGCAGCATGGCGCAGGCCTCCCTGCCGCTCTGAGGGGGGTTCCTCAGCACCCCAGCCAGCAGCTGCTGCAGCTTGTGAGCCACGTGCTGGGCCGCATCGCACTCCCGCTCCAGCAGCTCCTGCGTTGCGTGCAGCTCGGCCTCCTTCCAGCGCAGCAGCTGCTGAGTCTCTGTCGCCCGCTGCCGCTGCTCCCACTCCTTCAGCTGCTGCTCCTCCTGGGCCTGCTGCTTCTCCCAGGCACAACGCAGTCGGTCGGCCAGGAGCTGCCGCTCCCGCTGTGCCGCCTCCTGCAGCTCGCGTCTCTCTGCGGCCCAGCGGCGCTGCAGCTCCTGGGAGCGGAGCCGCTCGCCCTCCAGCTGGGCCCGCAGCGCCTCCAGCTCCTGCCCGCGCTTCTCCCGCTGCGCAGGGCAGGCGGGGGGCTGTGCCGGGCCCCGGCCGGGATTGGGCCGGCTGCTCTTCTTTGCCTGGCCCCGTCCCGCGTTGCCCCGCAGCATGGTCACGGGGATGTGAGGAGACCCTCGGCCTCCAAACACTGTGGCCAAAGGCCACCGACGGTCACTCCTAGTTGGGGTCTGCAAGGACAGCTGCCCTTGACCCCGTAGCGCCCACTGCCTCTCGTCCCTGTCGCCAGACAGTGCAGACAGTGAATGCTGTGGGGCTGCGCCAGCGGCCTTTTATACTGCGGGCCTGCCTGGCACATAATGGCGGGCGGGGCAGCGGCCTGCAGCTGTTGGCCGGTGCGGCCTTCCGGCCCAGCTCATAATGGCGGGCGGGGCAGCGGCCTGCAGCTGTTGGCCGGTGCGGCCTTCCGGCCCAGCTCATAATGGAAGGCAGGGCGGTGGTCCTCTGCGCTGTGGGGCGGGGCGGCCGTGCGGCCCCAGCTCAACATGGAGGCTGGGGCACAGTGGCTGTAAGCTGCGCTGGGGGGTAGAGACGTCACGGGCTTGGGCAGAACTGCCCTCCACAGTGCTGGGCCGTAGGACGACCTGCAGCGGTGCTGCGGTACATGGACTTGTCTGGCACTGGAGAAGAGAAGCAGTAGGCCACCCAGCTCATTGTGACTTCCATTTAGATTCCAATACAGGAAATATCTCACCGCACTTTCATGGCTCTGTGGCTTTTGGTTTCTGGTATTCTGCATCATAACACCGTGCCATGCGCTGGGAGTTACAGTGTTCGTGCTCCTGTTCCAGGCACCTGTCCCTGCACATCTCGGAAGCCATGGGATCTGCCCCGTCCCTGTTGGGCGATCTCTTACTGCCTTGCAGTGGGGATAGGAGTCTGCTTGCCTAGATGTACCAGGCTTTTCAGTTTTGACTCGCTCTCAGTAACTCTCTTTCGCTCCTATTTTATTTGATCCATCAGTCTCAATTTCAATTAGATTGTATTATACTGCGTTATCTTGCATTCCCACATCCTAGTTAGTAAAATAAGCTTTCCTCCATAGATTGTTGCTGCTGCCTGCTTTCCTTCCCTGAGCTCAGCTCCCATCTGCCTATCCCTTTTCCCTGTTCCTTCCCATATTATGGGGCCGGGGGGGCCCAGGGGCCTACTGCCCCCCTGTCACTGGCATAGATTGACCCAGTTAACTCCGTCACACATACCTACAAGCTAGTTAAGTTAAAAGAACCTGGCTGCAGGTGTATCCTTCTCAAGGAGCTGCTGGAGCAGACGGCCAGGCTGCTGTGAGAAATCAGCAGTCTGAGGAGCACATGGGCATACCTGAGGGAGACAGATAGAAGGAGGTGTGAACCCTAGCACCACTTCCCCGTTTTTCATATCTGTGATAAAAAAAGCTATCGATATTGATATGCTGAGGCTCATTTATGCTACCATTCCAGTTATCAAGTACACATGGCACTGAGCACATGTTTCAGCTCTGTACCACAACAACTAGAGCCATCTGCAATCAATGGGAAGTCGAGAGGGCCAGGACTGAAACTGTGGTCCTATGTAAAACACTGCTACGGCTCATTACTAAGCCTCTGTGCTGCTTAGAGAGTGAGTGTTCTTTCTGATGCTCTTGTGTTCCTTGGTCGTTACGCTAAGAGCAATGCAGCACCTGTAAGTTGCTGTGAATGAAGGAAACGTTTCTAAGAGTTAAGTTTTGCTAGCAGCTGAGAGGGAAGGGTGTGAGGTGTGCACAGAGAGCCAAGAGTGTGGCAGCCTCCTGCAGCTGCTCCTGCCCCACACCCCTCCTGCCTGGCAGGAAGAGTGGATATGAAACGTGAGGTATGCATAAGTAAGTCATAGTCAGGCATGCTTCTCAGCATCACCTTTGGGAAACAGATAATGCATTTCTAATAAAAGATCTTGTAATAGCAGAAACATACAATGCTATGTAGGAATAAGAGGAGAACACTTTGCAAGTAGGCAAGGAAATTTATGACCTCCATCTGGGAAAACCAGCACCGTTTGCCTGCACACACCTCTTTGGCACACTGTCCAGCTGTCACACTTCTGGCTCATGTCCCACTGCTCGTCCACCAGGACCCCCAAGTCCTTCTCCGCAGGGCTGCTCTCAGGGAGATCTCCCCCCAGTTTGAATCGACACCTGGGACTGCCCCAAGCCAATTGCAAGACCCTGCACTTGGCCTTCTTGAACCGTATCAGGTTTTCAGGGCCCCACTTTTCCGGCCAGTCCAGGTCCCTCTGGATGGCTTCCCTTCTTTCCAATGCATCGGCCGCACCGCTCAGCTCGGTGCCATCTGCAGACTTGCTGAGGGTGCACTCGATGCCCTCGTCTGTGTCGTCGATGAAGATGCTGAAGAGCACCGGTCCCACGACCGACCCCTGAGGGACACCGTTTGTGACAGGCCTCCACCCTGACGCAGAACCATTGATCACAACCCTTTGCCTGTGTCCGGCCAGCCAATTCCTAATCCATCCAACAGTGCCTCCTTCCCATCCACACCTCTCCAGCTTAGAGAGAAGGATGTGGTGAGGGACCATGTCAAGGGCCTTGCAGAAGGCCGGTAGTAGTCCATCCACCACCCCTCCCCCGTCCACCAAAGCCGTCACTCCATCACAGAAGGCCACCAGATTGCTCGGGCACGATCTGGCCTTGGTGAAGCCATGCTGGCTGTCTCGAATCACCTCGAATCTATCTCGTATGTGCCTTAATGCAGCCTCTAGAAGGATGTGCTCCATGATCTGCCCAGGCACAGATGAGAGGCAAAACCTTCCCTGGAGAACCAGGCTGATCGAGTCCACGCTCATCGGCATCTCCCACAGGCCCTGTTCCAGCTCTCACTGTCCTTCTGGCCCTCCCATGACCTGGCGTCCCTCTGTCAAAGTCTCACCAGCTGTGTCACCAGAAGAGACTAGAGAACGCTAGAGAATGAAGAACTCACATCTGGCTCCAAGGAATGTAACCCTCCTCTCTCCCACAGATCCCCACTCTCTCAGAGTGACGTCTCACTGGACAGGAGTGCTCCTCACAGCCAGTCAGAAAAGCAAGCAGAGCCTGAGACCAAGGAGTCCCTCCCTGACGTGCAGCTCTCGGGCAGCTTCCCTTGCACAAAGCGCTGGCCCCAGCCGCATGCATTGTCGCACGCACTCGTGTGGGCAGTTGGTGTCTAGACGTGAAGGAGACTTGTTAAGCGCTCTGCTGCCCCGTAGGGATGGATGGGAAACTACAAGGGGGGGCTTCAGCGTGTGTATGAAGGATGGAAGGACCTGCAGTTAAGGGTTTGGATGTGCGTCTGAGTCCGTGCCTTCAGACGCTGCAAGCGCTATGCCTTGTCACCCAAGGGAAACGGTCAAACAGCTGCTTTGGGACAGAATGTCTGTGGTGCTCAGAAAGTGTGGCCTTCCAAGGTACTTAGGGCCACGAAGATGGTGAAGGGCCTGGAGCATCTCTCCTATGAGGAAAGGCTGAGTGAACTGGGTCTGTTCAGCCTTGAGAAAAGGAGACTGAGAGGGGACCTGATCCAGCTCTATAAATATCTAAGGTGTGGGGGGCAGAATGGCGAGGCCGGACTGTTTTCAGTGGTGAGTGGAGACAGGACAAGGGGAAACGGCTGGAAACTGCAGCATAGGAAGTTCCGCACAAACATGCGCAAGAACTTCTTTACAGTGAGGTGACGGAGCACTGGAACAGGCTGCCCAGGGAGGTGGGGGAGTCTCCTTCTCTGGAGATGTTCCAGACCTGCCTGGATGCCGACCTGTGCGACCTACTGTAGGGAACCTGCTTTGGCAGGGGGGTTGGACTCGATGATCTCTGGAGGTCCCTTCCAACCCCTACAGTTCTGTGATTCTGTGATTCTGTGATACTTCAGGCGCCCCAAAGAACAGAAGCAAGCAGTGGCGATTCCTTTCTCTCTCCATTCTAATAGCTGTAGGTAGCGTGCTGGAGAGAGGCTTTGGAGGCTTTCCTCAGCCTCCTCCTTTCCTCGTAGTACCTTGACAAAAGCGGACTGCCAGAGAACAAGATGAGCTTACACACTTTTTTGGGGTTTGGTTGTTTTGTATTTTTTTATTGTAATTTTTTAATTTTTTTTTTTGTGTGTGTGTGTGGTGTTTTTTTTTGTTTTTTTTTTTGTGTGTGTGTGTGTGTTTTTGTGTGTGTGTGTGTTTGTTTTTTTTGGTTTTTTTTGTTTTTTTTGTGTGTGTGTGTGTTTTTTTTTTTGTTTGTGTGTGTGTGCGTGTGTGTTTTAGTCCAGTCCAGCGTAGTAAATTCTCTGTCATACAACTGATGAATGTTCAAGGTCCTGCTGCCGATGGACCATGCTCCACTTGAACATCAAGTGGAGCAGGAGGCAGTCTTCATCCAGAAAAGTGGAATTTTGATGGGATGTTGCTGTCTTGTGGAGAGGAATCTGCGTCCCCCAGGCTCAGCCAGCAGGCGGACACAGGTTTCTGGATGGTGACCATCACTCTCTGCCATCGCTCCTGCTGCCTAGTCTCTCTTCATCATCGGCATCCAGCAGGAGATGACAAAGCTCTGGAGGCACGGTTGTATCCAGGTCATCATCTGAAACTTCTTCCACCAGATTGGAAGGGACCAGTCCTCTCGTGCCATCCGTCAGCTCTCCCAGAAACCAGCCATCCTCATCCACGTCTCCAAAGATGTAAACGTACTGTCCAGCAGTCAGGGGAAGCTCGTTTTCTGGGTCCTCATTAGGGCCCTCCAAAGGATTGTAGCTGTGACGAGCTAAGAACCTTCGAATTAGCAGTGATGTTCGTCCGCGAGTGTGCAGGATGCAGACAGAAATTAGCCACCCTTCTGACTCCTCCAACTCTTCCTGTGGGTTGGAGCATTCCTGGCCTGGATTTCCGGGCAGCTCCAGCCTTTTGCCAATCTCCTTTTCCAAATGCTGTCCCTGCAGCAGGTTGACTTCCTCTGCCTTTTCTGTGGCCTCTCTGGTTGTGGACGTGGCCTCTTTGAGCTGCCGGACCGTTTCCCGCAGCTGCTGGGTAAGGAGGCTGAGCATACACGTCTTGTCCTTGAGCTGCTCCACCTCCTCCCTCATCTGCTGAGAGCTTCTGCTCCCCAGCAAGCAGTTCTCCTCACTGAGTTTGCAAGCCTGGTGCAGGGCTGCATCGCACTCCCGGTCCAGCAGCTCCTGCGTCGCGTGCAGCTCGGCCTCCTTCCAGCGCAGCAGCTGCCGAGTCTGTGTCGCCCGCTGCCGCTGCTCCCACTCCTTCAGCTGCTGCTCCTTCTGGGCCTGCTGCTTCTCCCAGGCACAACACGGTCAGTCGGCCAGCTTGCGTCTCTCTATGGCCCAGCGGCACTGCAGCACCTGGCAGCGGAGGCGCTCGCACTCCAGCTTGGTCCACACTGCCTCCAGTCCCCAACTGTGCTCCTCCTCTGCCGCCTCCTGCAGCTTGCCTCTCTCTATGGCCCAGCGGCACTGCAGCTTCTGGCAGCGGAGCGGCAAGTCCTCCAGCTGGGCCCACAATTCCTCCAGTCCCGAACTGTGCCCCTCCTCTGACGCCGTCTGCAGCTTGCGTATCTCTATGGCCCAGCGGCGCTGCAGCTCCTGGGAGGTGAGCCGCACGCCCTCCAGCAGGGCCCACAGTGCCTCCAGTTCCCGCCTGTGCTCCTTCCGCAGCGCAGGGCAGGCGGGCGGCTGCGCCGGGCCCCGGGGAGGAGAGGGCTGGCTGCTCTTTGCCTGTCCCCATCCCGCACTGCCCCGCAGCATGGTCACGGGAATGTGTTTGGGATTTCTGTGTGTCCTCAGCTTTTCCCAAAGCTCTTGGAGCTGCGTGCTTTTCTCCTCCAGGCAATTGCTGAGCACTTCAAGTTTGGCCGCAGCCTGCTGGAGCCTCTGCTGCTCCTGGCACACTTCTGGAGAGTGTCTCTCTCTCAGCAGGTGGTTCTCAGCCGGCAGGGCCTGGCACTGCCTCTCCAGGTTGCTCAGGGCTCGTTGCAGCAGCTCGCTGCTTGTGCTGCCTGGGAGCCCCAGGTCTTCCTTGGCCATCTCTGGCACCTAGAACCAGAAAATCATAGAATAACAGAATGGTTTGGGTAGGAGGGGGCCTTCAGGACTCTCCCGTTCCAAGCCCATGCCATGGGCAGAGACATCTTCCACTAGGTCAGGTTGTCCAAAGGTGCCTCCAGCCTGGCCTGGAGCCCTGCCAGGGGTGGATGGGGCATCCACAGCCTCTCTGGGCAGCCTGTATCACTGCCTCAGCACCCTCACAGTGCTGAGTCTTTCCTCCTCCTATATCATCCAGATCTGCCCTCTTCTACTTTCAAGGCATTGTCTTTTGTTGTATTACTACTACCCTCCCTTACTACAAGTCCCTCTCCAGCTTTCCCCAGTCCTCCTTCAGGCACTGGAAGGACCCTCTGTGGTGTCCCCGCAGCCTCTTCTCCCCCCGGGCTGAACAACCCCCACTCTCTCAGGGTCATCTCACCTGGACGTGAGTGTCCTTCACAGGCAGTTGACTGGAGCCCTGCTCTGCACGGTGGTGGCCCACATCTCTGTCCTGGGAGCTATTTGTTCTGTGGCTTTCCACGTGCTGGGGCTCACCCTCCCAGCTCCCCAGGATGTATTGCTCGAACAGCCTCCTCTCCAGCTCCAGCTGATGCTGGAGTTGGCGGATACGGGCGGGCTGCTCACTGTCCATCTCCCAGGTCACCTTGCTGAGGGCGTCCTGCAGCATGGCGCAGGCCTCCCTGCCGCTCTGAGGGGGGTTCCTCAGCACCCCAGCCAGCAGCTGCTGCAGCTTGTGAGCCACGTGCTGGGCCGCATCGCACTCCCGCTCCAGCAGCTCCTGCGTTGCGTGCAGCTCGGCCTCCTTCCAGCGCAGCAGCTGCTGAGTCTCTGTCGCCCGCTGCCGCTGCTCCCACTCCTTCAGCTGCTGCTCCTCCTGGGCCTGCTGCTTCTCCCAGGCACAACGCAGTCGGTCGGCCAGGAGCTGCCGCTCCCGCTGTGCCGCCTCCTGCAGCTCGCGTCTCTCTGCGGCCCAGCGGCGCTGCAGCTCCTGGGAGCGGAGCCGCTCGCCCTCCAGCTGGGCCCGCAGCGCCTCCAGCTCCTGCCCGCGCTTCTCCCGCTGCGCAGGGCAGGCGGGGGGCTGTGCCGGGCCCCGGCCGGGATTGGGCCGGCTGCTCTTCTTTGCCTGGCCCCGTCCCGCGTTGCCCCGCAGCATGGTCACGGGGATGTGAGGAGACCCTTGGCCTCCAAACACTGTGGCCAAAGGCCACCGACGGTCACTCCTAGTTGGGGTCTGCAAGGACAGCTGCCCTTGACCCCGTAGCGCCCACTGCCTCTCGTCCCTGTCGCCAGACAGTGCAGACAGTGAATGCCGTGGGGCTGCGCCAGCGGCCTTTTATACTGCGGGCCTGCCTGGCACATAATGGCGGGCGGGGCAGCGGCCTGCAGCTGTTGGCCGGTGCGGCCTTCCGGCCCAGCTCATAATGGAAGGCAGGGCGGTGGCCCTCTGCGCTGTGGGGCGGGGCGGCCGTGCGGCCCCAGCTCAACATGGAGGCTGGGGCACAGTGGCTGTAAGCTGCGCTGGGGGGTAGAGACGTCACGGGCTTGGGCAGAACTGCCCTCCACAGTGCTGGGCCGTAGGACGACCTGCAGCGGTGCTGCGGTACATGGACTTGTCTGGCACTGGAGAAGAGAAGCAGTAGGCCACCCAGCTCATTGTGACTTCCATTTAGATTCCAATACAGGAAATATCTCACCGCACTTTCATGGCTCTGTGGCTTTTGGTTTCTGGTATTCTGCATCATAACACCGTGCCATGCGCTGGGAGTTACAGTGTTCGTGCTCCTGTTCCAGGCACCTGTCCCTGCACATCTCGGAAGCCATGGGATCTGCCCCGTCCCTGTTGGGCGATCTCTTACTGCCTTGCAGTGGGGATAGGAGTCTGCTTGCCTAGATGTACCAGGCTTTTCAGTTTTGACTCGCTCTCAGTAACTCTCTTTCGCTCCTATTTTATTTGATCCATCAGTCTCAATTTCAATTAGATTGTATTATACTGCGTTATCTTGCATTCCCACATCCTAGTTAGTAAAATAAGCTTTCCTCCATAGATTGTTGCTGCTGCCTGCTTTCCTTCCCTGAGCTCAGCTCCCATCTGCCTATCCCTTTTCCCTGTTCCTTCCCATATTATGGGGCCGGGGGGGCCCAGGGGCCTACTGCCCCCCTGTCACTGGCATAGATTGACCCAGTTAACTCCGTCACACATACCTACAAGCTAGTTAAGTTAAAAGAACCTGGCTGCAGGTGTATCCTTCTCAAGGAGCTGCTGGAGCAGACGGCCAGGCTGCTGTGAGAAATCAGCAGTCTGAGGAGCACATGGGCATACCTGAGGGAGACAGATAGAAGGAGGTGTGAACCCTAGCACCACTTCCCCGTTTTTCATATCTGTGATAAAAAAAGCTATCGATATTGATATGCTGAGGCTCATTTATGCTACCATTCCAGTTATCAAGTACACATGGCACTGAGCACATGTTTCAGCTCTGTACCACAACAACTAGAGCCATCTGCAATCAATGGGAAGTCGAGAGGGCCAGGACTGAAACTGTGGTCCTATGTAAAACACTGCTACGGCTCATTACTAAGCCTCTGTGCTGCTTAGAGAGTGAGTGTTCTTTCTGATGCTCTTGTGTTCCTTGGTCGTTACGCTAAGAGCAATGCAGCACCTGTAAGTTGCTGTGAATGAAGGAAACGTTTCTAAGAGTTAAGTTTTGCTAGCAGCTGAGAGGGAAGGGTGTGAGGTGTGCACAGAGAGCCAAGAGTGTGGCAGCCTCCTGCAGCTGCTCCTGCCCCACACCCCTCCTGCCTGGCAGGAAGAGTGGATATGAAACGTGAGGTATGCATAAGTAAGTCATAGTCAGGCATGCTTCTCAGCATCACCTTTGGGAAACAGATAATGCATTTCTAATAAAAGATCTTGTAATAGCAGAAACATACAATGCTATGTAGGAATAAGAGGAGAACACTTTGCAAGTAGGCAAGGAAATTTATGACCTCCATCTGGGAAAACCAGCACCGTTTGCCTGCACACACCTCTTTGGCACACTGTCCAGCTGTCACACTTCTGGCTCATGTCCCACTGCTCGTCCACCAGGACCCCCAAGTCCTTCTCCGCAGGGCTGCTCTCAGGGAGATCTCCCCCCAGTTTGAATCGACACCTGGGACTGCCCCAAGCCAATTGCAAGACCCTGCACTTGGCCTTCTTGAACCGTATCAGGTTTTCAGGGCCCCACTTTTCCGGCCAGTCCAGGTCCCTCTGGATGGCTTCCCTTCTTTCCAATGCATCGGCCGCACCGCTCAGCTCGGTGCCATCTGCAGACTTGCTGAGGGTGCACTCGATGCCCTCGTCTGTGTCGTCGATGAAGATGCTGAAGAGCACCGGTCCCACGACCGACCCCTGAGGGACACCGTTTGTGACAGGCCTCCACCCTGACGCAGAACCATTGATCACAACCCTTTGCCTGTGTCCGGCCAGCCAATTCCTAATCCATCCAACAGTGCCTCCTTCCCATCCACACCTCTCCAGCTTAGAGAGAAGGATGTGGTGAGGGACCATGTCAAGGGCCTTGCAGAAGGCCGGTAGTAGTCCATCCACCACCCCTCCCCCGTCCACCAAAGCCGTCACTCCATCACAGAAGGCCACCAGATTGCTCGGGCACGATCTGGCCTTGGTGAAGCCATGCTGGCTGTCTCGAATCACCTCGAATCTATCTCGTATGTGCCTTAATGCAGCCTCTAGAAGGATGTGCTCCATGATCTGCCCAGGCACAGATGAGAGGCAAAACCTTCCCTGGAGAACCAGGCTGATCGAGTCCACGCTCATCGGCATCTCCCACAGGCCCTGTTCCAGCTCTCACTGTCCTTCTGGCCCTCCCATGACCTGGCGTCCCTCTGTCAAAGTCTCACCAGCTGTGTCACCAGAAGAGACTAGAGAACGCTAGAGAAGGAAGAACTCACATCTGGCTCCAAGGAATGTAACCCTCCTCTCTCCCACAGATCCCCACTCTCTCAGAGTGACGTCTCACTGGACAGGAGTGCTCCTCACAGCCAGTCAGAAAAGCAAGCAGAGCCTGAGACCAAGGAGTCCCTCCCTGACGTGCAGCTCTCGGGCAGCTTCCCTTGCACAAAGCGCTGGCCCCAGCCGCATGCATTGTCGCACGCACTCGTGTGGGCAGTTGGTGTCTAGACGTGAAGGAGACTTGTTAAGCGCTCTGCTGCCCCGTAGGGATGGATGGGAAACTACAAGGGGGGGCTTCAGCGTGTGTATGAAGGATGGAAGGACCTGCAGTTAAGGGTTTGGATGTGCGTCTGAGTCCGTGCCTTCAGACGCTGCAAGCGCTATGCCTTGTCACCCAAGGGAAACGGTCAAACAGCTGCTTTGGGACAGAATGTCTGTGGTGCTCAGAAAGTGTGGCCTTCCAAGGTACTTAGGGCCACGAAGATGGTGAAGGGCCTGGAGCATCTCTCCTATGAGGAAAGGCTGAGTGAACTGGGTCTGTTCAGCCTTGAGAAAAGGAGACTGAGAGGGGACCTGATCCAGCTCTATAAATATCTAAGGTGTGGGGGGCAGAATGGCGAGGCCGGACTGTTTTCAGTGGTGAGTGGAGACAGGACAAGGGGAAACGGCTGGAAACTGCAGCATAGGAAGTTCCGCACAAACATGCGCAAGAACTTCTTTACAGTGAGGTGACGGAGCACTGGAACAGGCTGCCCAGGGAGGTGGGGGAGTCTCCTTCTCTGGAGATGTTCCAGACCTGCCTGGATGCCGACCTGTGCGACCTGCTGTAGGGAACCTGCTTTGGCAGGGGGGTTGGACTCGATGATCTCTGGAGGTCCCTTCCAACCCCTACAGTTCTGTGATTCTGTGATTCTGTGATACTTCAGGCGCCCCAAAGAACAGAAGCAAGCAGTGGCGATTCCTTTCTCTCTCCATTCTAATAGCTGTAGGTAGCGTGCTGGAGAGAGGCTTTGGAGGCTTTCCTCAGCCTCCTCCTTTCCTCGTAGTACCTTGACAAAAGCGGACTGCCAGAGAACAAGATGAGCTTACACACTTTTTTGGGGTTTGGTTGTTTTGTATTTTTTTATTGTAATTTTTTAATTTTTTTTTTTGTGTGTGTGTGTGGTGTTTTTTTTTGTTTTTTTTTTTGTGTGTGTGTGTGTTTTTTTGTGTGTGTGTGTGTTTGTTTTTTTTGGTTTTTTTTGTTTTTTTTGTGTGTGTGTGTGTTTTTTTTTTTTGTTTGTGTGTGTGTGCGTGTGTGTTTTAGTCCAGTCCAGCGTAGTAAATTCTCTGTCATACAACTGATGAATGTTCAAGGTCCTGCTGCCGATGGACCATGCTCCACTTGAACATCAAGTGGAGCAGGAGGCAGTCTTCATCCAGAAAAGTGGAATTTTGATGGGATGTTGCTGTCTTGTGGAGAGGAATCTGCGTCCCCCAGGCTCAGCCAGCAGGCGGACACAGGTTTCTGGATGGTGACCATCACTCTCTGCCATCGCTCCTGCTGCCTAGTCTCTCTTCATCATCGGCATCCAGCAGGAGATGACAAAGCTCTGGAGGCACGGTTGTATCCAGGTCATCATCTGAAACTTCTTCCACCAGATTGGAAGGGACCAGTCCTCTCGTGCCATCCGTCAGCTCTCCCAGAAACCAGCCATCCTCATCCACGTCTCCAAAGATGTAAACGCACTGTCCAGCAGTCAGGGGAAGCTCGTTTTCTGGGTCCTCATTAGGGCCCTCCAAAGGATTGTAGCTGTGACGAGCTAAGAACCTTCGAATTAGCAGTGATGTTCGTCCGCGAGTGTGCAGGATGCAGACAGAAATTAGCCACCCTTCTGACTCCTCCAACTCTTCCTGTGGGTTGGAGCATTCCTGGCCTGGATTTCCGGGCAGCTCCAGCCTTTTGCCAATCTCCTTTTCCAAATGCTGTCCCTGCAGCAGGTTGACTTCCTCTGCCTTTTCTGTGGCCTCTCTGGTTGTGGACGTGGCCTCTTTGAGCTGCCGGACCGTTTCCCGCAGCTGCTGGGTAAGGAGGCTGAGCATACACGTCTTGTCCTTGAGCTGCTCCACCTCCTCCCTCATCTGCTGAGAGCTTCTGCTCCCCAGCAAGCAGTTCTCCTCACTGAGTTTGCAAGCCTGGTGCAGGGCTGCATCGCACTCCCGGTCCAGCAGCTCCTGCGTCGCGTGCAGCTCGGCCTCCTTCCAGCGCAGCAGCTGCCGAGTCTGTGTCGCCCGCTGCCGCTGCTCCCACTCCTTCAGCTGCTGCTCCTTCTGGGCCTGCTGCTTCTCCCAGGCACAACACGGTCAGTCGGCCAGCTTGCGTCTCTCTATGGCCCAGCGGCACTGCAGCACCTGGCAGCGGAGGCGCTCGCACTCCAGCTTGGTCCACACTGCCTCCAGTCCCCAACTGTGCTCCTCCTCTGCCGCCTCCTGCAGCTTGCCTCTCTCTATGGCCCAGCGGCGCTGCAGCTTCTGGCAGCGGAGCGGCAAGTCCTCCAGCTGGGCCCACAATTCCTCCAGTCCCGAACTGTGCCCCTCCTCTGACGCCGTCTGCAGCTTGCGTATCTCTATGGCCCAGCGGCGCTGCAGCTCCTGGGAGGTGAGCCGCACGCCCTCCAGCAGGGCCCACAGTGCCTCCAGTTCCCGCCTGTGCTCCTTCCGCAGCGCAGGGCAGGCGGGCGGCTGCGCCGGGCCCCGGGGAGGAGAGGGCTGGCTGCTCTTTGCCTGTCCCCATCCCGCACTGCCCCGCAGCATGGTCACGGGAATGTGTTTGGGATTTCTGTGTGTCCTCAGCTTTTCCCAAAGCTCTTGGAGCTGCGTGCTTTTCTCCTCCAGGCAATTGCTGAGCACTTCAAGTTTGGCCGCAGCCTGCTGGAGCCTCTGCTGCTCCTGGCACACTTCTGGAGAGTGTCTCTCTCTCAGCAGGTGGTTCTCAGCCGGCAGGGCCTGGCACTGCCTCTCCAGGTTGCTCAGGGCTCGTTGCAGCAGCTCGCTGCTTGTGCTGCCTGGGAGCCCCAGGTCTTCCTTGGCCATCTCTGGCACCTAGAACCAGAAAATCATAGAATAACAGAATGGTTTGGGTAGGAGGGGGCCTTCAGGACTCTCCCGTTCCAAGCCCATGCCATGGGCAGAGACATCTTCCACTAGGTCAGGTTGTCCAAAGGTGCCTCCAGCCTGGCCTGGAGCCCTGCCAGGGGTGGATGGGGCATCCACAGCCTCTCTGGGCAGCCTGTATCACTGCCTCAGCACCCTCACAGTGCTGAGTCTTTCCTCCTCCTATATCATCCAGATCTGCCCTCTTCTACTTTCAAGGCATTGTCTTTTGTTGTATTACTACTACCCTCCCTTACTACAAGTCCCTCTCCAGCTTTCCCCAGTCCTCCTTCAGGCACTGGAAGGACCCTCTGTGGTGTCCCCGCAGCCTCTTCTCCCCCCGGGCTGAACAACCCCCACTCTCTCAGGGTCATCTCACCTGGACGTGAGTGTCCTTCACAGGCAGTTGACTGGAGCCCTGCTCTGCACGGTGGTGGCCCACATCTCTGTCCTGGGAGCTATTTGTTCTGTGGCTTTCCACGTGCTGGGGCTCACCCTCCCAGCTCCCCAGGATGTATTGCTCGAACAGCCTCCTCTCCAGCTCCAGCTGATGCTGGAGTTGGCGGATACGGGCGGGCTGCTCACTGTCCATCTCCCAGGTCACCTTGCTGAGGGCGTCCTGCAGCATGGCGCAGGCCTCCCTGCCGCTCTGAGGGGGGTTCCTCAGCACCCCAGCCAGCAGCTGCTGCAGCTTGTGAGCCACGTGCTGGGCCGCATCGCACTCCCGCTCCAGCAGCTCCTGCGTTGCGTGCAGCTCGGCCTCCTTCCAGCGCAGCAGCTGCTGAGTCTCTGTCGCCCGCTGCCGCTGCTCCCACTCCTTCAGCTGCTGCTCCTCCTGGGCCTGCTGCTTCTCCCAGGCACAACGCAGTCGGTCGGCCAGGAGCTGCCGCTCCCGCTGTGCCGCCTCCTGCAGCTCGCGTCTCTCTGCGGCCCAGCGGCGCTGCAGCTCCTGGGAGCGGAGCCGCTCGCCCTCCAGCTGGGCCCGCAGCGCCTCCAGCTCCTGCCCGCGCTTCTCCCGCTGCGCAGGGCAGGCGGGGGGCTGTGCCGGGCCCCGGCCGGGATTGGGCCGGCTGCTCTTCTTTGCCTGGCCCCGTCCCGCGTTGCCCCGCAGCATGGTCACGGGGATGTGAGGAGACCCTCGGCCTCCAAACACTGTGGCCAAAGGCCACCGACGGTCACTCCTAGTTGGGGTCTGCAAGGACAGCTGCCCTTGACCCCGTAGCGCCCACTGCCTCTCGTCCCTGTCGCCAGACAGTGCAGACAGTGAATGCCGTGGGGCTGCGCCAGCGGCCTTTTATACTGCGGGCCTGCCTGGCACATAATGGCGGGCGGGGCAGCGGCCTGCAGCTGTTGGCCGGTGCGGCCTTCCGGCCCAGCTCATAATGGAAGGCAGGGCGGTGGCCCTCTGCGCTGTGGGGCGGGGCGGCCGTGCGGCCCCAGCTCAACATGGAGGCTGGGGCACAGTGGCTGTAAGCTGCGCTGGGGGGTAGAGACGTCACGGGCTTGGGCAGAACTGCCCTCCACAGTGCTGGGCCGTAGGACGACCTGCAGCGGTGCTGCGGTACATGGACTTGTCTGGCACTGGAGAAGAGAAGCAGTAGGCCACCCAGCTCATTGTGACTTCCATTTAGATTCCAATACAGGAAATATCTCACCGCACTTTCATGGCTCTGTGGCTTTTGGTTTCTGGTATTCTGCATCATAACACCGTGCCATGCGCTGGGAGTTACAGTGTTCGTGCTCCTGTTCCAGGCACCTGTCCCTGCACATCTCGGAAGCCATGGGATCTGCCCCGTCCCTGTTGGGCGATCTCTTACTGCCTTGCAGTGGGGATAGGAGTCTGCTTGCCTAGATGTACCAGGCTTTTCAGTTTTGACTCGCTCTCAGTAACTCTCTTTCGCTCCTATTTTATTTGATCCATCAGTCTCAATTTCAATTAGATTGTATTATACTGCGTTATCTTGCATTCCCACATCCTAGTTAGTAAAATAAGCTTTCCTCCATAGATTGTTGCTGCTGCCTGCTTTCCTTCCCTGAGCTCAGCTCCCATCTGCCTATCCCTTTTCCCTGTTCCTTCCCATATTATGGGGCCGGGGGGGCCCAGGGGCCTACTGCCCCCCTGTCACTGGCATAGATTGACCCAGTTAACTCCGTCACACATACCTACAAGCTAGTTAAGTTAAAAGAACCTGGCTGCAGGTGTATCCTTCTCAAGGAGCTGCTGGAGCAGACGGCCAGGCTGCTGTGAGAAATCAGCAGTCTGAGGAGCACATGGGCATACCTGAGGGAGACAGATAGAAGGAGGTGTGAACCCTAGCACCACTTCCCCGTTTTTCATATCTGTGATAAAAAAAGCTATCGATATTGATATGCTGAGGCTCATTTATGCTACCATTCCAGTTATCAAGTACACATGGCACTGAGCACATGTTTCAGCTCTGTACCACAACAACTAGAGCCATCTGCAATCAATGGGAAGTCGAGAGGGCCAGGACTGAAACCTGCGTTGCGTGCAGCTCGGCCTCCTTCCAGCGCAGCAGCTGCTGAGTCTCTGTCGCCCGCTGCCGCTGCTCCCACTCCTTCAGCTGCTGCTCCTCCTGGGCCTGCTGCTTCTTCCAGGCCCCCCCCTTACGCACCTCACTCTATCGCCAGCCATGGAGCTCATTGGCCTGGAAGGACAAAGCCCAGGGAGCAGTGCAAGCTCCTTGGGACCAACCCCTATTCCATCTCCAAGGGATCTTCCCACAGCCACAAAACCCACCTGCATACAAGCGGCGCATGAACAAGGGGTTCCTGCTGTTCCATCGTCCACCCCACAGATTTCACAGCGCTGGAATCATTAACCAGAGGAGCCTCAGAAGCCCTTCGACCCCAATTGAGCCGCAAAATAGAAGGAGATCCAACGAGACGTGGAAGGGAATTTAATTACGTGCCCTTAAACAACACTCAGCATGGCTGCAATTAATGTGTGGCACAGGAGACACAGAGGGGACACGGCAGAGGACACTGGGAGGACACAAAGGCATAATTGGCACGCGAGGACATAGAGGGAACGTGGAGGGGGATGCGTCATAAAATGGGTTGGGACAATGTGGGAGCAGACAAACTGAGTTTGGAGGCCCAGGTTGCAGATCCCACAATGAGAATCACAAAAGAGGGAACAGAGATGTCACAAGAAGGTGTTGAGCTTAGAAAGAGTGGCAGAGGAACTCCGGAGAACACAGAATCCCTTTACAGAACAGTGCATCAGCTCCAGGCATTTCCAGAGTCGCAACACTCAGTCACCCAACCAGGTTGGGTTTATCCACGGACGAGCTAGGACGGTCCACGTACTTTGTTTCCAGTCTGCCCTCAATGGCAATTGGTGACATTTGTAATAAATAGGGGAGCACAGATTTCAGTGCTGATACAGTGAGGTGCTGAGAAGCTGCACGTGCAGCACAAGGGCTGAGATGACCGACATCAATGGAGCGAGTGCTGGCTGCCCACCTGCTGGGGTCAGCTTACAGCTCCCCAGGGAGAAACGTGCGTCATCTCCTCGCACAGCAATTAAAGAACGCTGTGACATTATTGGAGGGTTTGGTGTCCTCAGTGGGTAAACCCGGCACCTGCCTGTACGGCAGCGTGTGGCCTTTTGGCTCCAACAGCAATCCAAACCCCACAGAAACAGGGAGGGAACCAGAGAGCCCCTCAGTGACCTGGGAGCCACAAGGGCCCCACAGGTGGCACCGCAGGGACACACAAATAAGACACACAGCCCCAGAAGTCCCCCACAGCAGCCTGGGGCTGGCAACAGGACAGTAATTGACCCATAAGTGCCCCCACAAGCGGGGCAGCAGGGACCCACAAATGACCAACAGCAGCCTGTGTCCCAAAAAGTGACACATCAGCGCCCCACAAGCTACCCATAAGTGACCCACACGTCCCACATCTGCTCCCACGGCTGCGTTGCTTCCACCTGTGCTCACAGGGCTGCACACTTCACCAGCTGCTCCAGCACTGCTTCACATGCACTCCCCGTACAACTCGTCCAGCACCCCATTTTAGGGGCACCGACCCCTACCCCGCTGTCACAGCCATGCGCTGAGGGCACCATAACCCCGCTGCGCACAGCCATCAACTCGTCCCAGGACTCCACGCACCTCACAGGCATCCCCCAATGCGCGGAACTGCCGCTGCCTGCTGCTGAGTCCCACGATCGATCAGGCAGGAAAGTTCTTGCCGTGGTCTCTGCTGCCACCGCGTGGCCAATGCGCGGAACTGCCGCTGCCTGCCGCCGAGTCCCGCCAGCAGCAGAACGCATGCGCCCAGAAATGCGGAAGTGCCGTTCTAACCGCTCTGCGCAGCTCATCCGCCGCTCTCTATGGTGATCAGTCCTCCAGCTAATACGAGCACGCGCCCGGCAACTTCACAACAGCAACTGTTTTTACAAAGCACTGCGGGTACGAGCAAGCAGCCGATCCTCGGACTGCCGGCTCAGCGATATTCTCCCTCTGCTAATCCAGGATGCCCCTCGTCTATTTCCGCCCTTTGATGCCCGAGCCCACCCGGGAACGGACCGGTTCGGCTCACAGCTGCCCCTCAGCGCCTCGCGGCATCCAACTCGCTCGCTGCCCCGCTGAACCAGCAAACTTCCCTTCCACCCCCAGCCCCGCGCCGTCCCTCCAGCCGTTTAAAAGCCCTCGCAGCGGCAGTGGAACGCCGCTCGGAACGGCTCGCAGGGACTCGCAGTCGCGCAGCAGCACCCACCCGAGCAAGTCTCGGGCAAGCACTACATATGCGCAAATGGGGGCACCACAACGCGCTATATATGTGATATATACTGTGATGCGCGTGCGGCCGATTGGCACTGGATTCTTTTTGCTGCAAAGTTCGCGTCTTTTTGCATCTCGTTGTTGGGCACGGATTGGCCACGCGGGGTTATTAGATACCGTGGAAGGAAATTCGATGCTGTATTCCCAATCGGCCACCAAACGGCACCAGAGAACGTGGAACGGACTTCGTTGCAGTTCCGCCGCTTGGAAACTGTGAATCGAAAAGTCTTCTGTGAAACTGTGATCGAAAGTCGTATGTTTACATGGCTTTTTCTTTCCATCTTTTTTCTAGGCTTTGGGCCGAAGGAAGGTGGAACCGCACAGAAGGCAGCATAACTCACAGAACTTCTTCCAGTGGGCTTCAGAATCGGTTAGAAGGAGCGAAGACTTCTTAACCACTTATCAGATATCGCTTGTGAAATACAAGAGCCCGATCTCTAGGCAGTACCCAAAGCACTTCTCAGAAAAATCCTGCACTGACAAAGCCTGTTCCTCAGAATGAAAACAACATGTAGCCAAATAAATCATCTTAATTACAATACCATCTTTGTAGCACTGGCTTATCATAATCAGAGCCTTTTCTGCACTCCAAGAGATGCTATGAAGATGAGCTACTTTAAGAAATGCTTTGTGCTCTTCAGTGGACACATCTTTTTGAATTGGCTGCAGGGGGTGACAGTTCTGTGTTCCATCAAAATAGATTGCATTAGAATATTTCCCCAAATGTAGCAATTTTTGATGCTCGTGAAGAAACAACAAACTTCAGCTAATGAAAAAGCTGACTGAAGCATGAGGCAGAGGAGAAAAAACAAAAATGAAAAGCCACAACTAAAGAGAAGGCACATGATGACAGCTTACGACAAAACTAACAAGTAGCTGAATTTTGCTACTTTGCTGAATTTAATTACGTGCCCTTAAACAACACTCAGCATGGCTGCAATTAATGTGTGGCACAGGAGACACAGAGGGGACACGGCAGAGGACACTGGGAGGACACAGAGGCATAATTGGCACGCGAGGACATAGAGGGAACGTGGAGGGGGATGCGTCATAAAATGGGTTGGGACAATGTGGGAGCAGACAAACTGAGTTTGGAGGCCCAGGTTGCAGATCCCACAATGAGAATCACAAAAGAGGGAACAGAGATGTCACAAGAAGGTGTTGAGCTTAGAAAGAGTGGCAGAGGAACTCCGGAGAACACAGAATCCCTTTACAGAACAGTGCATCAGCTCCAGGCATTTCCAGAGTCGCAACACTCAGTCACCCAACCAGGTTGGGTTTATCCACGGACGAGCTAGGACGGTCCACGTACTTTGTTTCCAGTCTGCCCTCAATGGCAATTGGTGACATTTGTAATAAATAGGGGAGCACAGATTTCAGTGCTGATACAGTGAGGTGCTGAGAAGCTGCACGTGCAGCACAAGGGCTGAGATGACCGACATCAATGGAGCGAGTGCTGGCTGCCCACCTGCTGGGGTCAGCTTACAGCTCCCCAGGGAGAAACGTGCGTCATCTCCTCGCACAGCAATTAAAGAACGCTGTGACATTATTGGAGGGTTTGGTGTCCTCAGTGGGTAAACCCGGCACCTGCCTGTACGGCAGCGTGTGGCCTTTTGGCTCCAACAGCAATCCAAACCCCACAGAAACAGGGAGGGAACCAGAGAGCCCCTCAGTGACCTGGGAGCCACAAGGGCCCCACAGGTGGCACCGCAGGGACACACAAATAAGACACACAGCCCCAGAAGTCCCCCACAGCAGCCTGGGGCTGGCAACAGGACAGTAATTGACCCATAATTGCCCCCACAAGCGGGGCAGCAGGGACCCACAAATGACCAACAGCAGCCTGTGTCCCAAAAAGTGACACATCAGTGCCCCACAAGCTACCCATAAGTGACCCACAGGTCCCACATCTGCTCCCACGGCTGCGTTGCTTCCACCTGTGCTCACAGGGCTGCACACTTCACCAGCTGCTCCAGCACTGCTTCACATGCACTCCCCGTACAACTCGTCCAGCACCCCATTTTAGGGGCACCGACCCCTACCCCGCTGTCACAGCCATGCGCCGAGGGCACCATAACCCCGCTGCGCACAGCCATCAACTCGTCCCAGGACTCCACGCACCTCACAGGCATCCCCCAATGCGCGGAACTGCCGCTGCCTGCTGCTGAGTCCCACGATCGATCAGGCAGGAAAGTTCTTGCCGTGGTCTCTGCTGCCACCGCGTGGCCAATGCGCGGAACTGCCGCTGCCTGCCGCAGAGTCCCGCCAGCAGCAGAACGCATGCGCCCAGAAATGCGGAAGTGCCGTTCTAACCGCTCTGCGCAGCTCATCCGCCGCTCTCTATGGTGATCAGTCCTCCAGCTAATACGAGCACGCGCCCGGCAACTTCACAACAGCAACTGTTTTTACAAAGCACTGCGGGTACGAGCAAGCAGCCGATCCTCGGACTGCCGGCTCAGCGATATTCTCCCTCTGCTAATCCAGGATGCCCCTCGTCTATTTCCGCCCTTTGATGCCCGAGCCCACCCGGGAACGGACCGGTTCGGCTCACAGCTGCCCCTCAGCGCCTCGCGGCATCCAACTCGCTCGCTGCCCCGCTGAACCAGCAAACTTCCCTTCCACCCCCAGCCCCGCGCCGTCCCTCCAGCCGTTTAAAAGCCCTCGCAGCGGCAGTGGAACGCCGCTCGGAACGGCTCGCAGGGACTCGCAGTCGCGCAGCAGCACCCACCCGAGCAAGTCTCGGGCAAGCACTACATATGCGCAAATGGGGGCACCGCAACGCGCTATATATGTGATATATACTGTGATGCGCGTGCGGCCGATTGGCACTGGATTCTTTTTGCTGCAAAGTTCGCGTCTTTTTGCATCTCGTTGTTGGGCACGGATTGGCCACGCGGGGTTATTAGATACCGTGGAAGGAAATTCGATGCTGTATTCCCAATCGGCCACCAAACGGCACCAGAGAACGTGGAACGGACTTCGTTGCAGTTCCGCCGCTTGGAAACTGTGAATCGAAAAGTCTTCTGTGAAACTGTGATCGAAAGTCGTATGTTTACATGGCTTTTTCTTTCCATCTTTTTTCTAGGCTTTGGGCCGAAGGAAGGTGGAACCGCACAGAAGGCAGCATAACTCACAGAACTTCTTCCAGTGGGCTTCAGAATCGGTTAGAAGGAGCGAAGACTTCTTAACCACTTATCAGATATCGCTTGTGAAATACAAGAGCCCGATCTCTAGGCAGTACCCAAAGCACTTCTCAGAAAAATCCTGCACTGACAAAGCCTGTTCCTCAGAATGAAAACAACATGTAGCCAAATAAATCATCTTAATTACAATACCATCTTTGTAGCACTGGCTTATCATAATCAGAGCCTTTTCTGCACTCTAAGAGATGCTATGAAGATGAGCTACTTTAAGAAATGCTTTGTGCTCTTCAGTGGACACATCTTTTTGAATTGGCTGCAGGGGGTGACAGTTCTGTGTTCCATCAAAATAGATTGCATTAGAATATTTCCCCAAATGTAGCAATTTTTGATGCTCGTGAAGAAACAACAAACTTCAGCTAATGAAAAAGCTGACTGAAGCCTGAGGCAGAGGAGAAAAAACAAAAATGAAAAGCCACAACTAAAGAGAAGGCACATGATGACAGCTTACGACAAAACTAACAAGTAGCTGAATTTTGCAGCATCAATTCAAGAAATTCCTTAAACAAAAACCCGTAACTTTACTTACACATATTCGATGAACACACTTGTATTTTTCTGGCACTGATAACTCTCCTACAGATTTTATTACAGCCACTGCTTTGTTGTCATCTGGTGGATCAGAACTGTTACTGTAAAAACCGTTCTCATCACTGTCTGGCATTTCTTCCTCTTCTTCACTCTAACTTTCATCAGAATTTCCATTTATAGGGAAGTCTGTATTGTCTTCTTTTTTAGGCTCATCCAACCGAAAGAGCTCCGACAGCATGAAGTTTGCTGAAGCAATAATCTTTTCAAAAAAGGAAAGAAAAACCAGAGATTCATTTCCATGTAAAAATTCTCTTTTGAAAGGCAACAGCAATACACTTGCACTTAGAATAAGGAGTAAACAGTACATACAAACAGATATTTGATAATCTGCAAGTACAGCCTGTATTCTCACCTTGCCTGAGCACTGAATGTTTAAACAATATTTAAGAAACAAGTCAAAGGAGATGGCCAGGTAACCGTTGTATGTGCAAACAAAGCAGGCAGTCAAGCTCACCCACGTTTGTTTTTACCCACCTTACAAACGAATTATAAACCTCTGCAGACTTCCAGAGAGCAACCTGCCCTTGTGCCTTCCACCAACCTAAAATTTCTTTTAGAAGACAGCCCTTTCAGGGCCTTTGCCTCTTGTTTTGCAGAAGAGGACAAAGGTAAGAATTAGGAAATAGGGCCATCCTGTCCCATACCTTTCTTTCATTCATAAAGAAGGGCAGTTGTTGATCACCCTTTTCTTCTTTTGAGTGCCATCTTAAGAACCTTTTTTCACATCTCTTCTGTTTTAGCTATAGTTTGGGAGAAAATGTAATCTGCTTTCCAGAGTAGCTCCCACCTTCACTTCTCCCCAGCAGTTCAGCGTTCAGAGGTCTGCATTTCATTTCTTCCTGCTCCTTTGGTTTATTTATTTGCATGCTTTAATATTATCAACATATTTTCAAACCCTGACCACATGTAATTATGAAATAGTAAGTATTGGGCACTTGAAAGCTATCCTGTAGCAGCAGCAAGATTCAGCCATATAGCAGCACATCAGGACAAATCCAAGGCACGCTGGTGATGAACTAAGATTCTGCGATCTAAACCAGCACTGTTTCCTCACCCTTAGGTTTATTTTTTATATAGAAATAAGTCTGAGGCAAGAGGTACCAATGCTCAAACTAACTTCTTCCTGAAGTCTGCTGTAGTACTCAGGCCTGCATACTTCACTCCATAACCTCCTACCTCCCCCCTCAAGACAGAGAACCTGAACACCTGAAACACAGTGGGGCCAAGACTGCATCACTGAACTTCTCTGCAATGACACCTTAGATTAATACAGCAAGATGAGAAATAGATACATGCATTCTATATAAACATTTTTGCCTCCCACTTTAAGTAGTGTTTGCAGAAAGGCTTATTAATGAACAAACATACCTGATAATTACGTCAGCAAAAAACAAACAAACAAACAAACAACAACAAAAACAAAACATTCCTTACATCAAGGCTTAAGATTTCTACCATAAGTTTACTTGAAGCTTGAAATCTTGTCACTTTTGTATCACAAGACGAATTTGAGACTCAGGGATGAGTCACACTGCCATCAAATCTGCTAGGAAATCTGAGTCAGATCCAGTGAAAAACAAACTGGAACAGACCACATACTGCATTAAGGTGACCTGCTTTTAGGCATCCGGCTCTTGAGCTGGAATCAGCAATTTTAAGTTGGAACTAGTTAGGATCATCTAATTCCACAGATGAGTTCCAAAGATCCCCTCCAGCCCAAACCAATCTACGTTGAGTGTTTACGGTCCACCTTAAGTTACTGACGCCATATGTCTCTATGATTACACAAACATTAAGTAATAGCTTTAAGGCTTCAAGTTTTGGATTTAGGTGCCTAAGTAGGAAGGGTTCTGACTACCAAGAAACTTCTCCATTGCCTTTACACAAAGATACAAGAACATAATGCTCTTACTTGAGGATGTCTGCCATTGTCCAGTAACTTAAGACAATTCAGAAGCAATGTTCTGATAGTGCCATAGTGTTTCTTGTTCTGGTTTTTCTTCAGCATCATAATGCAAGCAACTCTAAGAGGAAAAAGTTAAAAAAAAAAAAAAAAAACTAGTGAACTTTTGGGGCTATAAGGAACAAAGCTTTAAGCAAGATGCTACAAATGTAGGCTTTTCAAATGTTTTAACAGGTCTACAAGACTTAGGGAGAACACAGTTTGCACAAAGAAATAGCAGAAGTTACAACAGAAGTTATGAAAAAACTCACTTGTACAGAAGAATTGCCACTGGCATTGTATAAAAGGGTTTTGGTATTCGTCTTCTGTTTCTTCACAAAGGGTTGTTAGGTCATAGAGTTTTACTATATCACTCCCACTTGCTGAAAGGCAAAACTTTTTGTTAAGCAGCATGACACAAACTGAGAAAAGATCTATGTTAATCTAAGTTTACTTACCCTTAAATAACCAGTATGTATGTCCCTCTTTGGTGCAATTTGATTTCAAAAAAGGTAAGATATTTTGAGCAGTATCTTTTATCGCTTTGGTAGAGAAATTGGAGTTCTCCAAGTTGAGAATATCTTCAGTCTTGATCGCTTCATATTTCTGCAAGGAATATATTTTATAACGAGATCAGGAGGGCTTTTTGCCACTACCACACATCTACAGATCAGAATCTCCATTATCTGCTTAAATAAATCATCTACTACTACAATACAGTGTCAAAATTGAGTTATTCCTATGATATACTTTAAGATTTTTATTGAGTGGTATTATCAAATTGTGCCTGCTTGTAAGGAAGATCCACTGCTAAGAGAAACCTATGTCTGAGGAAATAGAGAACAAAAGGTGAAAAAGCAGCAGCGTAAAATCTACCTACAACATCAGTGAAACTTAGTCAGCAACTGTATGCTGCCAAGTGCAAGTGAAAAACCCAGCCAGTATCTGCAGGCTCTTGAACTGGTTCTTAACTGAAACAATTAAGAGGCATGCATCAATGATTTTAAGATGCAAGAAACTGATGCATTCCTGCAGCCACATTCTTTCATTTTTTTCGTCCTGGTACATCTGAGCAAACGGAAATCGTACATGCAAGGAAGGAAGGAAGAAAAAAGAACAGATATTTCTAGATTACTGTTGCATGTAGATAATCTGTGTAGATGTTTCTCGTTTTGCAATGAAGATTTTGTAATCTTTTTGTCAGAGCACTAAGATTTGAAAGATCTTTTACAGCTGCAACAGTTTTAGTACAGAATGGTTGATGGACTAGGCACAAACGGCCAGGCTTACCTGAACAATTCCATTAACATGAAAGCACATCACAAGCTCTGGTACGTTGCATATTAAGTTGTCCAACCAACAGTCAATTCCTGTTCACACATTTATTGGCTTGTTGTTATCCTTAGAAACAAATATTCCTGGTGTTATTTAAGTCTTTGCTTACTCTTCAGAAAACAAGTGATGTTTACTAATGGGACTTAATTACTTAAGTCACCTCAGTGGATGGCACTGAAACACTTACTGGTTAACTGTTATATTCTGTAGAGGCAAACAATGGAATACAGTCACGTTTCCTCAGCAGTTTGAGGTTTTGCCTACACTGACACCGAAACTTGAACAAGATCCACATGGCACCCTATCACCACAATAGTGAGTGCTGTTCTAAAAGGCTATTCTGAAGTTCTAAAGCAATGGCAGCACTGGCAGCACCTAATTATAGCATAAGCCTTCTCCTAGACTTTCCAAAATCCCTTTCAAAGCAAAATGCTTATTTTCTAGATGCATCTTAAGTTGACAAATACTTCAAACAAGTTTCAAGTTTTTGCTCATTCTCTGCCAGTGCAAAGGCAGGAACAGAGAGCCCCTTAACCAAGTAATCAGCAAAGTACTAATGAACAGAAAACAGAGCACAATTTCTAGAAAAATAGGTTTTAAATACTTATGAAGGGCCTAACAAGCAGTTAGTGAAATTCAAAATTTCATCAAGAGAAATATGACTGCCATCCTTTATTAAAATAGAAATACAGAAAAGTTACAGACTAAATTAGTGGTATCTCAACACCAAATGCACATTGAAGGCTCACGAAAGGCTCACCGCTTCAAATAAAGATTCAGATGGAAAAAGCAGCAGAACATCTCAAGTTCCAGTGCACGAGGACCATGGGACTTAGCTATGGGACTTCCTGAATTCCAGGATTTTAGAATGCCATTGCCACTTAAGCCTTCAGCGCAAGTCTGATTGTTTAAACTGCATGTAAGCATGAAGAGTCAACAAAAACCTTGCAGATAGCTAAACAGGAAAGCAAAGCAACAAGTCAAAGGCTGGCATACACAATCAATTCACCTGAGACGTAAGCTCACAGCAGGGTATCTCCCTCCTCCAAATATAGGCATATTTGATCCTACTAACACGTGGATATATATCTTCAAAGGTCCACAAGGTGTTACGAACAAAGTCATTTTTAAGTCCCTTCATTAAGAGAAAAAAGTGGTCTATAAATCACCATTATAAACACATTTCTCTGAGACTATCTGCAGAACGACGAGAAAGCAAGATGCAAAAGCAGCAAATAAACGACAGCACAAAATGAACTATGCTATGCATTCATGTTAACTTAAAGGACTGAGATCACAGGTGCCACAAAAGCTGCTACTACAGGAGATTTAAGTTTCTCTCTTGGCTCCAATTTAGACCAAATTTTAAAGCGTCTGATCAAACTGGGGAAGTTGTGGTAGAGCTCAAATTTGACATAAAGCATACCTGACTTTTTCCCTGCCACTGAACAAAGTAGTCAGGTTTTGTTCACTGGGGGCTGAGGCCACGTGCCCCACTATATGTGAGGGCTCAAGAGGCACATTTCCCTGTGAAGAGCACAAGGATAAGGAGCGATTCCACTGCTGAGGTAACTTAGGCCATAGAAAAAAGTTACGTTTATATTCTGAATGACAAAAGCATAGAAGACAAGAGCTTTTACCTCCACCATATTAAAATACATATAAAAATATAAAAGCCTCCAGTCAGCAACTAGAATGGCTCTTCTGTTACAGCTGGACCCAAAAGTGTTGTACTTCATTTCTTACATCCTCATCATCTTCGGGAAGAAAGATTTTCCAGGAACACTTCATTCCCCAAGAGTCAGGACCAGATTATCAACCTCTAGAGCATAAACCTACCATCTCAACGCCTTATTTATAAATAAGAAAAAAAACCAACACCTTCACAAATGCACAACAGCTTCTTTGCAGAGTGATTTGGCAGTAATCACTCAAGAAAGTGAGAAAGGAGTAGCTCTTTTTCTAAGAGCATTCAAGAACTGAATTATACCTCCACTTTAAAGTGTTATTGCATCAGCACACGTGAAATTATGATTTGGTGGTCAACACAGGTAAGAACCATCAGCAGTTAGCTATTCAAGGAACCTGGCATACTAATTGCCACCACTGTTCAGAATAAAGGTAATCCAGACTGTAGAGTGAATACAGTATTTTTCGCCCTCTTCTGAAACTTCATCAATGGCTGTACAGCATTACTCCAAGACCGCTAGGACTGATATTCATCAACAGCACTAGCCACAGAGAGACCCTGGATTAGAGCCTAACACTAATAGTAGCTTGCTGTATAACTGACATTGCTCCCTTCTATTTGTTTTACCCCAAAGCAAGCATTTGTACACACCACTTAATTGTTTTGCAAACATTTTCATAGATTCTTATCTTCCTCTTCACCAATAAATTCAAGGCCATGATAGAGTTTTCAAGGTAATTTAAAAAAGCAGCTCAAAACCATAAGTTCCTTCATACATCTGCCAAATATCAAGCTTGCCTACTTTCAGGTGAAGTCACTGATAACCACTTTTAACCAAAAGTTCTCTCTTTCAAAAAACGTGTATTTTTGCTCACCGTAATACTAAACAAGAAAATCACTTTCCAAGTTCTGAGCACTGAAACATGAAATGCACCTACTGCCAAGTTCCTGTAACTCTTCATGCCTTTGTGACACAACCAGTATGATGGCAGCACGTTTGAAAACCTAATACAGACAACTTTTTATTTGGGACACATGTATTTCCTACCTAAACTAACACACCATTTAAACACACTAACCTGGTTAGAGGCACCTGGATCTTCAGATAACGAAGAAGGCATTTCACAAGGGGCTGGCCAGGAGGCCCTTCCTGCTTCATCGCTCTCATCTGGAACAGCACCCTCCTCGTGCTGTTTTGAACTGGAAGGAACAGGCTGAGCAGCTCCATCACCATTAATGCTGACAAAACATTCACAAGTTTACGATATAGAATCCTCTATAGAATTTTTAAGTTTGTTCTGATTCTTCAGTCTCAGAGAACAGCTCAGCTAATACGCTAGAAGAGTGCTACAAGGACAAGTTTTACTGTATCGTGGGAGGCACTGCTATACTTTGCACATAAGCGAAATCCATTTCTGAGAGGGAATACTGACGGAAGTTAAGCTATGCTACTTAATTTCACACTTTCACATACAGCAACTCATCATAAAAACACATTCATGTGATTTCATGATGTCATCTCTCAAATTCCTCCACGTAAGGATAAAGCAGTACTTAAGACGGACAAATTCTAACATTCACTTCAAAATAATAAACTGGTCAGAAGTTGGAGCAGAATTCAAGATTCATGCAGACATAAGGTTACCTGCAACACAAGAATTTGGAAAGGATAGCCTTCTGGTACCAGTGCTGTTTACTCTTCTTTTTTCTTTGCCACTTCTGATCAATCAGCCTTCGATAAAACTCCTTCAGCCACGTCCAGTCCCCTGTCTAGTCAGTATGGTATGAAATTAACATCAAGATGCACTTGCAAACTAAACAAAGTACCTCACTGCCTTATGAACTTATCAACTACAACATCAAAAATAAACGCCAATGCTAAACTGTTGGTTAATTACTGAAAAGATATTACCTAAAAGAAGTTACATTTCCACAAAGTCAACTTCTCATTAAAAAAAAAATCACGTATGTAGTAAGAGACTGCACAGTAACAATGAATTAGTTAAATGAATAAAGTCGCATAGCTATATGGAGGCAGTTACAGAAAAAAGAAACATAGAATTTTAATTCTACAACACCATGAATATGAAGACATCAGATTCTCTGTCACAGTTTGTGATTAAACCAATTGCTGCAGAGTATGCTTCACGCAGATCATTTGTACTAGCAGACAGATCTCAGGAACTTTGATATATGCTTTCTCACTGGCTACACTACTCTCAAAACAATGCATTTTGACCACACAGTATACATCAAAAAAGGAAAGTTAACCTGAGATGATCTCATGAAGAGCTCTTGAATATGCAGCTCAGCCAACAAGAGCGTCCTCCCAGTGCGATACACTGCCATGCTCACATGTGACTTGCTGTAAGGTATCTTCAGAAGTTTTTTAATGTTCTTGTAGGAGAAGAGAGAACAGAGATTATTTTCCATATAATTAAACATCATTCTAAGACAAAATTCTTAGGAAACTGGACACAAAGGATACATTTTTAACATTGGAAAGGCATGGCCAGAAAAATAAAACCTTATAGAGGCAGAAATTTTAAGACCATCTCTCAAGAAGCTGCATTTGCTGAGGTCAGGTATGAGAATGTGAACAGCAGTAATTTTTAAAAAAAAAAAAAAAAAAAAAAAATCAATGGCAAATGATGGTGCCAAGTCACCAGCATAAACTGTGTTCTGCATTTAAACATTATCTCTTGGATCATCATAACCAAGTACCACCAAAAGCGACTAAGAAAAAGGAAGTTTATGGTTTGGAGCTAAAAGTTTTATCTTCACCACCGAAATAACAATTTGTCAGGTACCCAGAGAGCACCTGAACAGAGTTCTAAGTCAGAGCAGTTATCTGTTCAAGAGAAACACGTAAGAGAATATGCATCTTCTTTCCTCTGAATCATCCTATGCGAATGATGCAGAGCTGTTTCAGTAGATCTTTGCTTTCCCTCAATAAACACAAAGACAACAGGAGACAGGACAGTAGTTTATGGTAAGGTTTACACAAAGCATAAGTTTGAATGATAAAAGTTACACAAACCTTGGAATCAGACACAACATCCACATCATTTCCAATGGAGTCAATGAAGTCATATGCCATACCAAAGCTATAGAGAAAACAGTTCAAGTCATTAAGTACAGAAGGACATCAAGTAACTTGCCTTGCAAAGCAAGGAAACACTCCGAAAGCTTTTTCAGAATTAAAAAAAAAAGCTAGTCTCTAGCTACATGTTACTAGGTAAAAGGAGGCCTAAGGCTAGTTAACAGAACTGCTCTGACAAAAATATTTTCCAAAGCTATGATTGGTAAAGTTGAGATTCAAGTTCAAAATATGCCATAAAGCAGTTTGTGATTTGTTGAAACCAAAAAATCACAGGTATTAAACAAGTTGTCCTGCTGTTGTCTGTTTATCACCTAAAATTTGATTATGAGGATTTATTTAAACAAAGACCCTCAGCATACTGCTAAATTTCACTAACTAGTCGATTTACTGTGAATTTGCTTGCTCAGCAGAGGATTTAAAACCCTTATTTCTAAACATTCTGAACTCACCTCGTTCAACTGTTTTGCAAGCATCTGTGCATAAAGATAACACCACTTGCTGGGTTTGTCCCCAGTTTTTTCCTTTTTGTGTTCACTTTTGATGGTTACAAAGCTTTTTTCTGCTATTAGTTAGCCAGTTCCAATTTATAAAGAACCGGACCAGCCATCAGCTTGATCCTTGACTGCCCAAGGAAACCACACTTGTACCATTTTCAGTCCCTACCAAAAGCAGAGTGGCTAGCTCAAGCAGGCTAGTTTAATTTTGATAAATTTGACTTTAACAGCCAGCCTGAGAAGAACACAAAGACACAAAGTCAGCATCACTGCCTCACGGAAGCATTACGCACCCAAAAAAATTAAGTCCTTTAGCATGAAGGGCATCATTAATCATTTACAAAGGAGACAGCATAAAGGCAGAAAGAGAGTAGAAAAGTAGAAAGTGAAAAAGTAGAAAAGTAGAAGTGACACCTCGCTGTTACAGGAAAAATTTTAGTGAACTTCAACCTTCTATTGGATTTAGTCTTAAAGATCTGGAAAAAACCAACAGAGCCTGCTGCAGGTACCTCGAGAACGGTGTGCTCTTGTTGTTGCCCAGAACAGTCGTGCCCGCAGGTCCCAGCTTGGCACTTTCACGCAACCAATTTGCAGGCGGCAGCTTCAGGTCTGTCTTCTCCTGCAGCCAGGCAAAGGCTGCCTGCGGTGGGGCCAAGGAGTACTTCACCACAGCGCTGCTCTTCACCTCACTGCCTCCAAGGAACAGCACCGAAAGGAACAGCTTTCCAAAGGAGAATCAGTTGGCGTTTCCGTGGCTCCGAAGGCACAGGACGACCCGTCCTGCTAAGCGCTTTCAGGGCGAGTGACACGAGCAACAAAACACGCCGCTAAACTACACGGAAAGCTTTGAAATTACACGCTTAAAAGGAGAAACGGATCCACGGCATATCATTTAGGTAATTAAAACGCAACTTAAACGTTTAAGGACGAGAACACTGCCTGCAATTACAGCTCAATCACAACGAGCGCCTTCCTGCCTCCCTCACACCTGAAAGCGGCGCTCGCACCTGTGCGGGAACCCACAGAACCCCCGGGCCGCGCCACAGCCATCACCTGCTCGTGCTCCTCCGCGTCTCCCCTGGACGTGTTTAAAAACCGCTTGGATGTGGTGCTCAGGGACAGGATTTAGCGCAGGGCTGTTAGTTAGACTAGGATGGTTGGGCTGTGGTTGGACTGCATGATCTTAAGGTCTTTTCCAACCTGAGCGATGGTGTCTCTGCACACTGCTGATGGGGCGCCCAAGGAAATTCTTCCAGAGCTGCTCTCATGCTGTGCCTGCAGCTCCACTGTTGGTCATTCAGTGCAGCACGAGGGGCAGAGCTAATTTCTCCCGGCATCTGCAATCCCTCTCCAAAACGTGTATCACACACTTGTTGTTGAACAGCCCGGCACTTCAGAATACCTTGCCATTTGCTGACAAAAGGGAAGAAAGCTGGGAGTCGTGAGGAGCTACATGTGCCCCCCTGGTACAAATACAGGGAGCAAGCAGAAGGGAAGATCTTTCCTTTCTCAGTGGGTGTGAGTTTATTACTATTGGTGACACAAACAGAGTTCCCTAGGACTTCTCTGAAGGAGACAAGAAGACTGTAGTGCTCTGAGCAGTTCAGCTGCACTGAACTATCTAGGCTGCGTGTGAGAAATGTCGTTGCCTACTATGTGGATAACGTGCCATCAGTCATGGCCAAACTCTTCTGTCTTCTGGGAGCCAGAGGAGATGGAACTCCGTGTGGCTCAGGTGCCCTGTAATTGCTTCATTTTGCACAACGGGATGGAGTGCCAACGTTGAAAGCATTGCAATCAAGATCTTAAATGGGTTTGCACACAGAGCAAAAACTGCTATGTGCCTGGAAGTTGGCTGCAAAAGATTCCAAAAGATTCTTAAGGACGTTCCAATTTCCTGGGAAGGGTTTTCCTTCCAGTGGTTGGGGTGCTGCTGCCCACATAGACAAAGACACAATAAATCTCTGTGTGCACATGTTGTGTACCACACGTGTGCGTCTGCTTTGCAGACAGGTAGGAGCACAGCCGTATGACAGCGTGTGGCAGTAATACATAAAAAATAATAGACATCAGTTAGAGTTGACAAAGAAATGTTAGGCTTCAGACATTAACAAAGAGCCCTGCCTAATTTCAGGGTTTTATTAGCTTTTTGTGTTGCCTCAGCCACTCAGTGTCACAGAGCCCGAGGATGGCAGATGAGTTCTAATGACAGAGAGCATCCATCCGTGTTACAGATCGCAGTTGAGGACTGGCAGTTGCAGCCCAGTGGGTCCCCAGTCCAGCAGTCACGGCACCAGTGGCATTTACTGCCTGGGAGCCCTTGTGAGCAAGAACACTTGTGATCAAGTTCTACGGGCTGTAACAGCATAACTGCTGCCCCAGATGTCTTCCCATTCGGTATGAGGAACATTACAGAACTGCTCCCTGAATTCACCTTCCTTCACACAGTCACTGCAGAAAGAGCAGGTTGGGGCACTGGGCACTTGCAAGCTCTCCTTCCAACAGTCAGTCCATGGGCTGTACATAGTGGCGCCAGCAGCCCTGCTAGGCCAGACTTGTCTTTTATTTTTGCTTTTTGCTTTTTTTTTTTTACTGGAGCTCCACTGTTCCCCAACAAGCTGCAGCAGGACTGCAGAAGGCGATTTCTGGCTTTGTGCTCTTAATAGCAGCTAAATCATTCATGGTTGAGTGACCAAAAGAAAAGGTTTGCTTCCTTTCCAAGCAGCCCAGTGCTGCTGGGGCAGCGCTGCCCAACCCACAGGCACTGCTTGCAAGTGAGAAGCACTGCCTGGTGCTGAGTTGCACCTGTGCACAAAGCTGTCTTGAAGCAGCCCCATCCATCCCTGGAGGCGATCAAGGCCAGGTTGGATGGGGTCCTGGGCAGCCTGATGATGGAGCGTGATGATGGCCAGCTGTGCTGAGGAAGGAACGTATTTTGCTGTTACACGGTTATAACTTGGGATAGTCAAAGTCCTGCTGCTCTCCAGCATCAGCTACTTTTCCCTTGCAGTTACGAGACACGCCTGTATGCCAGAATGTACTGTGGCTGACTTCAGTCCGAAATCTGTGTTAAAAATGAGATTATAAATTAGTTATGTGATCAATACCTCTTCCACCTCCCCTGCAACAAGCAGTGTACTTGCCATTCAGTACATAAATCACAGATTAATTCAGTTCTGAGGTCCCTTTTGTAGTTCATTTTAATTAGCTTCGTTAGCTTCCAGCGGGGTAGTGACTGTTACAAGCTTCCTCTGTGAAACTGTGATCGAAAGTCGTATGTTTACATGGCTTTTTCTTTCCATCTTTTTTCTAGGCTTTGGGCCGAAGGAAGGTGGAACCGCACAGAAGGCAGCATAACTCACAGAACTTCTTCCAGTGGGCTTCAGAATCGGTTAGAAGGAGCGAAGACTTCTTAACCACTTATCAGATATCGCTTGTGAAATACAAGAGCCCGATCTCTAGGCAGTACCCAAAGCACTTCTCAGAAAAATCCTGCACTGACAAAGCCTGTTCCTCAGAATGAAAACAACATGTAGCCAAATAAATCATCTTAATTACAATACCATCTTTGTAGCACTGGCTTATCATAATCAGAGCCTTTTCTGCACTCTAAGAGATGCTATGAAGATGAGCTACTTTAAGAAATGCTTTGTGCTCTTCAGTGGACACATCTTTTTGAATTGGCTGCAGGGGGTGACAGTTCTGTGTTCCATCAAAATAGATTGCATTAGAATATTTCCCCAAATGTAGCAATTTTTGATGCTCGTGAAGAAACAACAAACTTCAGCTAATGAAAAAGCTGACTGAAGCCTGAGGCAGAGGAGAAAAAACAAAAATGAAAAGCCACAACTAAAGAGAAGGCACATGATGACAGCTTACGACAAAACTAACAAGTAGCTGAATTTTGCAGCATCAATTCAAGAAATTCCTTAAACAAAAACCCGTAACTTTACTTACACATATTCGATGAACACACTTGTATTTTTCTGGCACTGATAAATCTCCTACAGATTTTATTACAGCCACTGCTTTGTTGTCATCTGGTGGATCAGAACTGTTACTGTAAAAACCGTTCTCATCACTGTCTGGCATTTCTTCCTCTTCTTCACTCTAACTTTCATCAGAATTTCCATTTATAGGGATGTCTGTATTGTCTTCTTTTTTAGGCTCATCCAACCGAAAGAGCTCCGACAGCATGAAGTTTGCTGAAGCAATAATCTTTTCAAAAAAGGAAAGAAAAACCAGAGATTCATTTCCATGTAAAAATTCTCTTTTGAAAGGCAACAGCAATACACTTGCACTTAGAATAAGGAGTAAACAGTACATACAAACAGATATTTGATAATCTGCAAGTACAGCCTGTATTCTCACCTTGCCTGAGCACTGAATGTTTAAACAATATTTAAGAAACAAGTCAAAGGAGATGGCCAGGTAACCGTTGTATGTGCAAACAAAGCAGGCAGTCAAGCTCACCCACATTTGTTTTTACCCACCTTACAAACGAATTATAAACCTCTGCAAACTTCCAGAGAGCAACATGCCCTTGTGCCTTCCACCAACCTAAAATTTCTTTTAGAAGACAGCCCTTTCAGGGCCTTTGCCTCTTGTTTTGCAGAAGAGGACAAAGGTAAGAATTAGGAAATAGGGCCATCCTGTCCCATACCTTTCTTTCATTCATAAAGAAGGGCAGTTGTTGATCACCCTTTTCTTCTTTTGAGTGCCATCTTAAGAACCTTTTTTCACATCTCTTCTGTTTTAGCTATAGTTTGGGAGAAAATGTAATCTGCTTTCCAGAGTAGCTCCCACCTTCACTTCTCCCCAGCAGTTCAGCGTTCAGAGGTCTGCATTTCATTTCTTCCTGCTCCTTTGGTTTATTTATTTGCATGCTTTAATATTATCAACATATTTTCAAACCCTGACCACGTGTAATTATGAAATAGTAAGTATTGGGCACTTGAAAGCTATCCTGTAGCAGCAGCAAGATTCAGCCATATAGCAGCACATCAGGACAAATCCAAGGCACGCTGGTGATGAACTAAGATTCTGCGATCTAAACCAGCACTGTTTCCTCACCCTTAGGTTTATTTTTTATATAGAAATAAGTCTGAGGCAAGAGGTACCAATGCTCAAACTAACTTCTTCCTGAAGTCTGCTGTAGTACTCAGGCCTGCATACTTCACTCCATAACCTCCTACCTCCCCCCTCAAGACAGAGAACCTGAACACCTGAAACACAGTGGGGCCAAGACTGCATCACTGAACTTCTCTGCAATGACACCTTAGATTAATACAGCAAGATGAGAAATAGATACATGCATTCTATATAAACATTTTTGCCTCCCACTTTAAGTAGTGTTTGCAGAAAGGCTTATTAATGAACAAACATACCTGATAATTACGTCAGCAAAAAACAAACAAACAAACAAACAACAACAACAAAAACAAAACATTCCTTACATCAAGGCTTAAGATTTCTACCATAAGTTTACTTGAAGCTTGAAATCTTGTCACTTTTGTATCACAAGACGAATTTGAGACTCAGGGATGAGTCACACTGCCATCAAATCTGCTAGGAAATCTGAGTCAGATCCAGTGAAAAACAAACTGGAACAGACCACATACTGCATTAAGGTGACCTGCTTTTAGGCATCCGGCTCTTGAGCTGGAATCAGCAATTTTAAGTTGGAACTAGTTAGGATCATCTAATTCCACAGATGAGTTCCAAAGATCCCCTCCAGCCCAAACCAATCTACGTTGAGTGTTTACGGTCCACCTTAAGTTACTGACGCCATATGTCTCTATGATTACACAAACATTAAGTAATAGCTTTAAGGCTTCAAGTTTTGGATTTAGGTGCCTAAGTAGGAAGGGTTCTGACTACCAAGAAACTTCTCCATTGCCTTTACACAAAGATACAAGAACATAATGCTCTTACTTGAGGATGTCTGCCATTGTCCAGTAACTTAAGACAATTCAGAAGCAATGTTCTGATAGTGCCACAGTGTTTCTTGTTCTGGTTTTTCTTCAGCATCATAATGCAAGCAACTCTAAGAGGAAAAAGTTAAAAAAAAAAAAAAAAACTAGCGAACTTTTGGGGCTATAAGGAACAAAGCTTTAAGCAAGATGCTACAAATGTAGGCTTTTCAAATGTTTTAACAGGTCTACAAGACTTAGGGAGAACACAGTTTGCACAAAGAAATAGCAGAAGTTACAACAGAAGTTATGAAAAAACTCACTTGTACAGAAGAATTGCCACTGGCATTGTATAAAAGGGTTTTGGTATTCGTCTTCTGTTTCTTCACAAAGGGTTGTTAGGTCATAGAGTTTTACTATATCACTCCCACTTGCTGAAAGGCAAAACTTTTTGTTAAGCAGCATGACACAAACTGAGAAAAGATCTATGTTAATCTAAGTTTACTTACCCTTAAATAACCAGTATGTATGTCCCTCTTTGGTGCAATTTGATTTCAAAAAAGGTAAGACATTTTGAGCAGTATCTTTTATCGCTTTGGTAGAGAAATTGGAGTTCTCCAAGTTGAGAATATCTTCAGTCTTGATCGCTTCATATTTCTGCAAGGAATATATTTTATAACGAGATCAGGAGGGCTTTTTGCCACTACCACACATCTACAGATCAGAATCTCCATTATCTGCTTAAATAAATCATCTACTACTACAATACAGTGTCAAAATTGAGTTATTCCTATGATATACTTTAAGATTTTTATTGAGTGGTATTATCAAATTGTGCCTGCTTGTAAGGAAGATCCACTGCTAAGAGAAACCTATGTCTGAGGAAATAGAGAACAAAAGGTGAAAAAGCAGCAGCGTAAAATCTACCTACAACAGCAATGAAACTTAGTCAGCAACTGTATGCTGCCAAGTGCAAGTGAAAAACCCAGCCAGTATCTGCAGGCTCTTGAACTGGTTCTTAACTGAAACAATTAAGAGGCATGCATCAATGATTTTAAGATGCAAGAAACTGATGCATTCCTGCAGCCACATTCTTTCATTTTTTTCGTCCTGGTACATCTGAGCAAACGGAAATCGTACATGCAAGGAAGGAAGGAAGAAAAAAGAACAGATATTTCTAGATTACTGTTGCATGTAGATAATCTGTGTAGATGTTTCTCGTTTTGCAATGAAGATTTTGTAATCTTTTTGTCAGAGCACTAAGATTTGAAAGATCTTTTACAGCTGCAACAGTTTTAGTACAGAATGGTTGATGGACTAGGCACAAACGGCCAGGCTTACCTGAACAATTCCATTAACATGAAAGCACATCACAAGCTCTGGTACGTCGCATATTAAGTTGTCCAACCAACAGTCAATTCCTGTTCACACATTTATTGGCTTGTTGTTATCCTTAGAAACAAATATTCCTGGTGTTATTTAAGTCTTTGCTTACTCTTCAGAAAACAAGTGATGTTTACTAATGGGACTTAATTACTTAAGTCACCTCAGTGGATGGCACTGAAACACTTACTGGTTAACTGTTATATTCTGTAGAGGCAAACAATGGAATACAGTCACGTTTCCTCAGCAGTTTGAGGTTTTGCCTACACTGACACCGAAACTTGAACAAGATCCACATGGCACCCTATCACCACAATAGTGAGTGCTGTTCTAAAAGGCTATTCTGAAGTTCTAAAGCAATGGCAGCACTGGCAGCACCTAATTATAGCATAAGCCTTCTCCTAGACTTTCCAAAATCCCTTTCAAAGCAAAATGCTTATTTTCTAGATGCATCTTAAGTTGACAAATACTTCAAACAAGTTTCAAGTTTTTGCTCATTCTCTGCCAGTGCAAAGGCAGGAACAGAGAGCCCCTTAACCAAGTAATCAGCAAAGTACTAATGAACAGAAAACAGAGCACAATTTCTAGAAAAATAGGTTTTAAATACTTATGAAGGGCCTAACAAGCAGTTAGTGAAATTCAAAATTTCATCAAGAGAAATATGACTGCCATCCTTTATTAAAATAGAAATACAGAAAAGTTACAGACTAAATTAGTGGTATCTCAACACCAAATGCACATTGAAGGCTCACGAAAGGCTCACCGCTTCAAATAAAGATTCAGATGGAAAAAGCAGCAGAACATCTCAAGTTCCAGTGCACGAGGACCATGGGACTTAGCTATGGGACTTCCTGAATTCCAGGATTTTAGAATGCCATTGCCACTTAAGCCTTCAGCGCAAGTCTGATTGTTTAAACTGCATGTAAGCATGAAGAGTCAACAAAAACCTTGCAGATAGCTAAACAGGAAAGCAAAGCAACAAGTCAAAGGCTGGCATACACAATCAATTCACCTGAGACGTAAGCTCACAGCAGGGTATCTCCCTCCTCCAAATATAGGCATATTTGATCCTACTAACACGTGGATATATATCTTCAAAGGTCCACAAGGTGTTACGAACAAAGTCATTTTTAAGTCCCTTCATTAAGAGAAAAAAGTGGTCTATAAATCACCATTATAAACACATTTCTCTGAGACTATCTGCAGAACGACGAGAAAGCAAGATGCAAAAGCAGCAAATAAACGACAGCACAAAATGAACTATGCTATGCATTCATGTTAACTTAAAGGACTGAGATCACAGGTGCCACAAAAGCTGCTACTACAGGAGATTTAAGTTTCTCTCTTGGCTCCAATTTAGACCAAATTTTAAAGCGTCTGATCAAACTGGGGAAGTTGTGGTAGAGCTCAAATTTGACATAAAGCATACCTGACTTTTTCCCTGCCACTGAACAAAGTAGTCAGGTTTTGTTCACTGGGGGCTGAGGCCACGTGCCCCACTATATGTGAGGGCTCAAGAGGCACATTTCCCTGTGAAGAGCACAAGGATAAGGAGCGATTCCACTGCTGAGGTAACTTAGGCCATAGAAAAAAGTTACGTTTATATTCTGAATGACAAAAGCATAGAAGACAAGAGCTTTTACCTCCACCATATTAAAATACATATAAAAATATAAAAGCCTCCAGTCAGCAACTAGAATGGCTCTTCTGTTACAGCTGGACCCAAAAGTGTTGTACTTCATTTCTTACATCCTCATCATCTTTGGGAAGAAAGATTTTCCAGGAACACTTCATTCCCCAAGAGTCAGGACCAGATTATCAACCTCTAGAGCATAAACCTACCATCTCAACGCCTTATTTATAAATAAGAAAAAAAACCAACACCTTCACAAATGCACAACAGCTTCTTTGCAGAGTGATTTGGCAGTAATCACTCAAGAAAGTGAGAAAGGAGTAGCTCTTTTTCTAAGAGCATTCAAGAACTGAATTATACCTCCACTTTAAAGTGTTATTGCATCAGCACACGTGAAATTATGATTTGGTGGTCAACACAGGTAAGAACCATCAGCAGTTAGCTATTCAAGGAACCTGGCATACTAATTGCCACCACTGTTCAGAATAAAGGTAATCCAGACTGTAGAGTGAATACAGTATTTTTCGCCCTCTTCTGAAACTTCATCAATGGCTGTACAGCATTACTCCAAGACCGCTAGGACTGATATTCATCAACAGCACTAGCCACAGAGAGACCCTGGATTAGAGCCTAACACTAATAGTAGCTTGCTGTATAACTGACATTGCTCCCTTCTATTTGTTTTACCCCAAAGCAAGCATTTGTACACACCACTTAATTGTTTTGCAAACATTTTCATAGATTCTTATCTTCCTCTTCACCAATAAATTCAAGGCCATGATAGAGTTTTCAAGGTAATTTAAAAAAGCAGCTCAAAACCATAAGTTCCTTCATACATCTGCCAAATATCAAGCTTGCCTACTTTCAGGTGAAGTCACTGATAACCACTTTTAACCAAAAGTTCTCTCTTTCAAAAAACGTGTATTTTTGCTCACTGTAATACTAAACAAGAAAATCACTTTCCAAGTTCTGAGCACTGAAACATGAAATGCACCTACTGCCAAGTTCCTGTAACTCTTCATGCCTTTGTGACACAACGAGTACGATGGCAGCACGTTTGAAAACCTAATACAGACAACTTTTTATTTGGGACACATGTATTTCCTACCTAAACTAACACACCATTTAAACACACTAACCTGGTTAGAGGCACCTGGATCTTCAGATAACGAAGAAGGCATTTCACAAGGGGCTGGCCAGGAGGCCCTTCCTGCTTCATCGCTCTCATCTGGAACAGCACCCTCCTCGTGCTGTTTTGAACTGGAAGGAACAGGCTGAGCAGCTCCATCACCATTAATGCTGACAAAACATTCACAAGTTTACGATATAGAATCCTCTATAGAATTTTTAAGTTTGTTCTGATTCTTCAGTCTCAGAGAACAGCTCAGCTAATACGCTAGAAGAGTGCTACAAGGACAAGTTTTACTGTATCGTGGGAGGCACTGCTATACTTTGCACATAAGCGAAATCCATTTTTGAGAGGGAATACTGACGGAAGTTAAGCTATGCTACTTAATTTCACACTTTCACATACAGCAACTCATCATAAAAACACATTCATGTGATTTCATGATGTCATCTCTCAAATTCCTCCACGTAAGGATAAAGCAGTACTTAAGACGGACAAATTCTAACATTCACTTCAAAATAATAAACTGGTCAGAAGTTGGTGCAGAATTCAAGATTCATGCAGACATAAGGTTACCTGCAACACAAGAATTTGGAAAGGATAGCCTTCTGGTACCAGTGCTGTTTACTCTTCTTTTTTCTTTGCCACTTCTGATCAATCAGCCTTCGATAAAACTCCTTCAGCCACGTCCAGTCCCCTGTCTAGTCAGTATGGTATGAAATTAACATCAAGATGCACTTGCAAACTAAACAAAGTACCTCACTGCCTTATGAACTTATCAACTACAACATCAAAAATAAACGCCAATGCTAAACTGTTGGTTAATTACTGAAAAGATATTACCTAAAAGAAGTTACATTTCCACAAAGTCAACTTCTCATTAAAAAAAAAATCATGTATGTAGTAAGAGACTGCACAGTAACAATGAATTAGTTAAATGAATAAAGTCGCATAGCTATATGGAGGCAGTTACAGAAAAAAGAAACATAGAATTTTAATTCTACAACACCATGAATATGAAGACATCAGATTCTCTGTCACAGTTTGTGATTAAACCAATTGCTGCAGAGTATGCTTCACGCAGATCATTTGTACTAGCAGACAGATCTCAGGAACTTTGATATATGCTTTCTCACTGGCTACACTACTCTCAAAACAATGCATTTTGACCACATAGTATACATCAAAAAAGGAAAGTTAACCTGAGATGATCTCATGAAGAGCTCTTGAATATGCAGCTCAGCCAACAAGAGCGTCCTCCCAGTGCGATACACTGCCATGCTCACATGTGACTTGCTGTAAGGTATCTTCAGAAGTTTTTTAATGTTCTTGTAGGAGAAGAGAGAACAGAGATTATTTTCCATATAATTAAACATCATTCTAAGACAAAATTCTTAGGAAACTGGACACAAAGGATACATTTTTAACATTGGAAAGGCATGGCCAGAAAAATAAAACCTTATAGAGGCAGAAATTTTAAGACCATCTCTCAAGAAGCTGCATTTGCTGAGGTCAGGTATGAGAATGTGAACAGCAGTAATTTTTAAAAAAAAAAAAAAAAAAAAAATCAATGGCAAATGATGGTGCCAAGTCACCAGCATAAACTGTGTACTGCATTTAAACATTATCTCTTGGATCATCATAACCAAGTACCACCAAAAGCGACTAAGAAAAAGGAAGTTTATGGTTTGGAGCTAAAAGTTTTATCTTCACCACCGAAATAACAATTTGTCAGGTACCCAGAGAGCACCTGAACAGAGTTCTAAGTCAGAGCAGTTATCTGTTCAAGAGAAACACGTAAGAGAATATGCATCTTCTTTCCTCTGAATCATCCTATGCGAATGATGCAGAGCTGTTTCAGTAGATCTTTGCTTTCCCTCAATAAACACAAAGACAACAGGAGACAGGACAGTAGTTTATGGTAAGGTTTACACAAAGCATAAGTTTGAATGATAAAAGTTACACAAACCTTGGAATCAGACACAACATCCACATCATTTCCAATGGAGTCAATGAAGTCATATGCCATACCAAAGCTATAGAGAAAACAGTTCAAGTCATTAAGTACAGAAGGACATCAAGTAACTTGCCTTGCAAAGCAAGGAAACACTCCGAAAGCTTTTTCAGAATTAAAAAAAAAAGCTAGTCTCTAGCTACATGTTACTAGGTAAAAGGAGGCCTAAGGCTAGTTAACAGAACTGCTCTGACAAAAATATTTTCCAAAGCTATGATTGGTAAAGTTGAGATTCAAGTTCAAAATATGCCATAAAGCAGTTTGTGATTTGTTGAAACCAAAAAATCACAGGTATTAAACAAGTTGTCCTGCTGTTGTCTGTTTATCACCTAAAATTTGATTATGAGGATTTATTTAAACAAAGACCCTCAGCATACTGCTAAATTTCACTAACTAGTCGATTTACTGTGAATTTGCTTGCTCAGCAGAGGATTTAAAACCCTTATTTCTAAACATTCTGAACTCACCTCGTTCAACTGTTTTGCAAGCATCTGTGCATAAAGATAACACCACTTGCTGGGTTTGTCCCCAGTTTTTTCCTTTTTGTGTTCACTTTTGATGGTTACAAAGCTTTTTTCTGCTATTAGTTAGCCAGTTCCAATTTATAAGGAACCGGACCAGCCATCAGCTTGATCCTTGACTGCCCAAGGAAACCACACTTGTACCATTTTCAGTCCCTACCAAAAGCAGAGTGGCTAGCTCAAGCAGGCTAGTTTAATTTTGATAAATTTGACTTTAACAGCCAGCCTGAGAAGAACACAAAGACACAAAGTCAGCATCACTGCCTCACGGAAGCATTACGCACCCAAAAAAATTAAGTCCTTTAGCATGAAGGGCATCATTAATCATTTACAAAGGAGACAGCATAAAGGCAGAAAGAGAGGATGGAAAAGTAGAAGTGACACCTCGCTGTTACAGGAAAAATTTTAGTGAACTTCAACCTTCTATTGGATTTAGTCTTAAAGATCTGGAAAAAACCAACAGAGCCTGCTGCAGGTACCTCGAGAACGGTGTGCTCTTGTTGTTGCCCAGAACAGTCGTGCCCGCAGGTCCCAGCTTGGCACTTTCACGCAACCAATTTGCAGGCGGCAGCTTCAGGTCTGTCTTCTCCTGCAGCCAGGCAAAGGCTGCCTGCGGTGGGGCCAAGGAGTACTTCACCACAGCGCTGCTCTTCACCTCACTGCCTCCAAGGAACAGCACCGAAAGGAACAGCTTTCCAAAGGAGAATCAGTTGGCGTTTCCGTGGCTCCGAAGGCACAGGACGACCCGTCCTGCTAAGCGCTTTCAGGGCGAGTGACACGAGCAACAAAACACGCCGCTAAACTACACGGAAAGCTTTGAAATTACACGCTTAAAAGGAGAAACGGATCCACGGCATATCATTTAGGTAATTAAAACGCAACTTAAACGTTTAAGGACGAGAACACTGCCTGCAATTACAGCTCAATCACAACGAGCGCCTTCCTGCCTCCCTCACACCTGAAAGCGGCGCTCGCACCTGTGCGGGAACCCACAGAACCCCCGGGCCGCGCCACAGCCATCACCTGCTCGTGCTCCTCCGCGTCTCCCCTGGACGTGTTTAAAAACCGCTTGGATGTGGTGCTCAGGGACAGGATTTAGCGCAGGGCTGTTAGTTAGACTAGGATGGTTGGGCTGTGGTTGGACTGCATGATCTTAAGGTCTTTTCCAACCTGAGCGATGGTGTCTCTGCACACTGCTGATGGGGCGCCCAAGGAAATTCTTCCAGAGCTGCTCTCATGCTGTGCCTGCAGCTCCACTGTTGGTCATTCAGTGCAGCACGAGGGGCAGAGCTAATTTCTCCCGGCATCTGCAATCCCTCTCCAAAACGTGTATCACACACTTGTTGTTGAACAGCCCGGCACTTCAGAATACCTTGCCATTTGCTGACAAAAGGGAAGAAAGCTGGGAGTCGTGAGGAGCTACATGTGCCCCCCTTGTACAAATACAGGGAGCAAGCAGAAGGGAAGATCTTTCCTTTCTCAGTGGGTGTGAGTTTATTACTATTGGTGACACAAACAGAGTTCCCTAGGACTTCTGTGAAGGAGACAAGAAGACTGTAGTGCTCTGAGCAGTTCAGCTGCACTGAACTATCTAGGCTGCGTGTGAGAAATGTCGTTGCCTACTATGTGGATAACGTGCCATCAGTCATGGCCAAACTCTTCTGTCTTCTGGGAGCCAGAGGAGATGGAACTCCGTGTGGCTCAGGTGCCCTGTAATTGCTTCATTTTGCACAACGGGATGGAGTGCCAACGTTGAAAGCATTGCAATCAAGATCTTAAATGGGTTTGCACACAGAGCAAAAACTGCTATGTGCCTGGAAGTTGGCTGCAAAAGATTCCAAAAGATTCTTAAGGACGTTCCAATTTCCTGGGAAGGGTTTTCCTTCCAGTGGTTGGGGTGCTGCTGCCCACATAGACAAAGACACAATAAATCTCTGTGTGCACATGTTGTGTACCACACGTGTGCGTCTGCTTTGCAGACAGGTAGGAGCACAGCCGTATGACAGCGTGTGGCAGTAATACATAAAAAATAATAGACATCAGTTAGAGTTGACAAAGAAATGTTAGGCTTCAGACATTAACAAAGAGCCCTGCCTAATTTCAGGGTTTTATTAGCTTTTTGTGTTGCCTCAGCCACTCAGTGTCACAGAGCCCGAGGATGGCAGATGAGTTCTAATGACCGAGAGCATCCATCCGTGTTACAGATCGCAGTTGAGGACTGGCAGTTGCAGCCCAGTGGGTCCCCAGTCCAGCAGTCACGGCACCAGTGGCATTTACTGCCTGGGAGCCCTTGTGAGCAAGAACACTTGTGATCAAGTTCTACGGGCTGTAACAGCGTAACTGCTGCCCCAGATGTCTTCCCATTCGGTATGAGGAACATTACAGAACTGCTCCCTGAATTCACCTTCCTTCACACAGTCACTGCAGAAAGAGCAGGTTGGGGCACTGGGCACTTGCAAGCTCTCCTTCCAACAGTCAGTCCATGGGCTGTACATAGTGGCGCCAGCAGCCCTGCTAGGCCAGACTTGTCTTTTATTTTTGCTTTTTTTTTTTTACTGGAGCTCCACTGTTCCCCAACAAGCTGCAGCAGGACTGCAGAAGGCGATTTCTGGCTTTGTGCTCTTAATAGCAGCTAAATCATTCATGGTTGAGTGACCAAAAGAAAAGGTTTGCTTCCTTTCCAAGCAGCCCAGTGCTGCTGGGGCAGCGCTGCCCAACCCACAGGCACTGCTTGCAAGTGAGAAGCACTGCCTGGTGCTGAGTTGCACCTGTGCACAAAGCTGTCTTGAAGCAGCCCCATCCATCCCTGGAGGCGATCAAGGCCAGGTTGGATGGGGTCCTGGGCAGCCTGATGATGGAGCGTGATGATGGCCAGCTGTGCTGAGGAAGGAACGTATTTTGCTGTTACACGGTTATAACTTGGGATAGTCAAAGTCCTGCTGCTCTCCAGCATCAGCTACTTTTCCCTTGCAGTTACGAGACACGCCTGTATGCCAGAATGTACTGTGGCTGACTTCAGTCCGAAATCTGTGTTAAAAATGAGATTATAAATTAGTTATGTGATCAATACCTCTTCCACCTCCCCTGCAACAAGCAGTGTACTTGCCATTCAGTACATAAATCACAGATTAATTCAGTTCTGAGGTCCCTTTTGTAGTTCATTTTAATTAGCTTCGTTAGCTTCCAGCGGGGTAGTGACTGTTACAAGCTTCCTCTGTGAAACTGTGATCGAAAGTCGTATGTTTACATGGCTTTTTCTTTCCATCTTTTTTCTAGGCTTTGGGCCGAAGGAAGGTGGAACCGCACAGAAGGCAGCATAACTCACAGAACTTCTTCCAGTGGGCTTCAGAATCGGTTAGAAGGAGCGAAGACTTCTTAACCACTTATCAGATATCGCTTGTGAAATACAAGAGCCCGATCTCTAGGCAGTACCCAAAGCACTTCTCAGAAAAATCCTGCACTGACAAAGCCTGTTCCTCAGAATGAAAACAACATGTAGCCAAATAAATCATCTTAATTACAATACCATCTTTGTAGCACTGGCTTATCATAATCAGAGCCTTTTCTGCACTCTAAGAGATGCTATGAAGATGAGCTACTTTAAGAAATGCTTTGTGCTCTTCAGTGGACACATCTTTTTGAATTGGCTGCAGGGGGTGACAGTTCTGTGTTCCATCAAAATAGATTGCATTAGAATATTTCCCCAAATGTAGCAATTTTTGATGCTCGTGAAGAAACAACAAACTTCAGCTAATGAAAAAGCTGACTGAAGCCTGAGGCAGAGGAGAAAAAACAAAAATGAAAAGCCACAACTAAAGAGAAGGCACATGATGACAGCTTACGACAAAACTAACAAGTAGCTGAATTTTGCAGCATCAATTCAAGAAATTCCTTAAACAAAAACCCGTAACTTTACTTACACATATTCGATGAACACACTTGTATTTTTCTGGCACTGATAACTCTCCTACAGATTTTATTACAGCCACTGCTTTGTTGTCATCTGGTGGATCAGAACTGTTACTGTAAAAACCGTTCTCATCACTGTCTGGCATTTCTTCCTCTTCTTCACTCTAACTTTCATCAGAATTTCCATTTATAGGGATGTCTGTATTGTCTTCTTTTTTAGGCTCATCCAACCGAAAGAGCTCCGACAGCATGAAGTTTGCTGAAGCAATAATCTTTTCAAAAAAGGAAAGAAAAACCAGAGATTCATTTCCATGTAAAAATTCTCTTTTGAAAGGCAACAGCAATACACTTGCACTTAGAATAAGGAGTAAACAGTACATACAAACAGATATTTGATAATCTGCAAGTACAGCCTGTATTCTCACCTTGCCTGAGCACTGAATGTTTAAACAATATTTAAGAAACAAGTCAAAGGAGATGGCCAGGTAACCGTTGTATGTGCAAACAAAGCAGGCAGTCAAGCTCACCCACGTTTGTTTTTACCCACCTTACAAACGAATTATAAACCTCTGCAGACTTCCAGAGAGCAACCTGCCCTTGTGCCTTCCACCAACCTAAAATTTCTTTTAGAAGACAGCCCTTTCAGGGCCTTTGCCTCTTGTTTTGCAGAAGAGGACAAAGGTAAGAATTAGGAAATAGGGCCATCCTGTCCCATACCTTTCTTTCATTCATAAAGAAGGGCAGTTGTTGATCACCCTTTTCTTCTTTTGAGTGCCATCTTAAGAACCTTTTTTCACATCTCTTCTGTTTTAGCTATAGTTTGGGAGAAAATGTAATCTGCTTTCCAGAGTAGCTCCCACCTTCACTTCTCCCCAGCAGTTCAGCGTTCAGAGGTCTGCATTTCATTTCTTCCTGCTCCTTTGGTTTATTTATTTGCATGCTTTAATATTATCAACATATTTTCAAACCCTGACCACGTGTAATTATGAAATAGTAAGTATTGGGCACTTGAAAGCTATCCTGTAGCAGCAGCAAGATTCAGCCATATAGCAGCACATCAGGACAAATCCAAGGCACGCTGGTGATGAACTAAGATTCTGCGATCTAAACCAGCACTGTTTCCTCACCCTTAGGTTTATTTTTTATATAGAAATAAGTCTGAGGCAAGAGGTACCAATGCTCAAACTAACTTCTTCCTGAAGTCTGCTGTAGTACTCAGGCCTGCATACTTCACTCCATAACCTCCTACCTCCCCCCTCAAGACAGAGAACCTGAACACCTGAAACACAGTGGGGCCAAGACTGCATCACTGAACTTCTCTGCAATGACACCTTAGATTAATACAGCAAGATGAGAAATAGATACATGCATTCTATATAAACATTTTTGCCTCCCACTTTAAGTAGTGTTTGCAGAAAGGCTTATTAATGAACAAACATACCTGATAATTACGTCAGCAAAAAAAAAAAAAAACAAACAAACAACAACAACAAAAACAAAACATTCCTTACATCAAGGCTTAAGATTTCTACCATAAGTTTACTTGAAGCTTGAAATCTTGTCACTTTTGTATCACAAGACAAATTTGAGACTCAGGGATGAGTCACACTGCCATCAAATCTGCTAGGAAATCTGAGTCAGATCCAGTGAAAAACAAACTGGAACAGACCACATACTGCATTAAGGTGACCTGCTTTTAGGCATCCGGCTCTTGAGCTGGAATCAGCAATTTTAAGTTGGAACTAGTTAGGATCATCTAATTCCACAGATGAGTTCCAAAGATCCCCTCCAGCCCAAACCAATCTACGTTGAGTGTTTACGGTCCACCTTAAGTTACTGACGCCATATGTCTCTATGATTACACAAACATTAAGTAATAGCTTTAAGGCTTCAAGTTTTGGATTTAGGTGCCTAAGTAGGAAGGGTTCTGACTACCAAGAAACTTCTCCATTGCCTTTACACAAAGATACAAGAACATAATGCTCTTACTTGAGGATGTCTGCCATTGTCCAGTAACTTAAGACAATTCAGAAGCAATGTTCTGATAGTGCCACAGTGTTTCTTGTTCTGGTTTTTCTTCAGCATCATAATGCAAGCAACTCTAAGAGGAAAAAGTTAAAAAAAAAAAACAAAACTAGTGAACTTTTGGGGCTATAAGGAACAAAGCTTTAAGCAAGATGCTACAAATGTAGGCTTTTCAAATGTTTTAACAGGTCTACAAGACTTAGGGAGAACACAGTTTGCACAAAGAAATAGCAGAAGTTACAACAGAAGTTATGAAAAAACTCACTTGTACAGAAGAATTGCCACTGGCATTGTATAAAAGGGTTTTGGTATTCGTCTTCTGTTTCTTCACAAAGGGTTGTTAGGTCATAGAGTTTTACTATATCACTCCCACTTGCTGAAAGGCAAAACTTTTTGTTAAGCAGCATGACACAAACTGAGAAAAGATCTATGTTAATCTAAGTTTACTTACCCTTAAATAACCAGTATGTATGTCCCTCTTTGGTGCAATTTGATTTCAAAAAAGGTAAGACATTTTGAGCAGTATCTTTTATCGCTTTGGTAGAGAAATTGGAGTTCTCCAAGTTGAGAATATCTTCAGTCTTGATCGCTTCATATTTCTGCAAGGAATATATTTTATAACGAGATCAGGAGGGCTTTTTGCCACTACCACACATCTACAGATCAGAATCTCCATTATCTGCTTAAATAAATCATCTACTACTACAATACAGTGTCAAAATTGAGTTATTCCTATGATATACTTTAAGATTTTTATTGAGTGGTATTATCAAATTGTGCCTGCTTGTAAGGAAGATCCACTGCTAAGAGAAACCTATGTCTGAGGAAATAGAGAACAAAAGGTGAAAAAGCAGCAGCGTAAAATCTACCTACAACATCAATGAAACTTAGTCAGCAACTGTATGCTGCCAAGTGCAAGTGAAAAACCCAGCCAGTATCTGCAGGCTCTTGAACTGGTTCTTAACTGAAACAATTAAGAGGCATGCATCAATGATTTTAAGATGCAAGAAACTGATGCATTCCTGCAGCCACATTCTTTCATTTTTTTCGTCCTGGTACATCTGAGCAAACGGAAATCGTACATGCAAGGAAGGAAGGAAGAAAAAAGAACAGATATTTCTAGATTACTGTTGCATGTAGATAATCTGTGTAGATGTTTCTCGTTTTGCAATGAAGATTTTGTAATCTTTTTGTCAGAGCACTAAGATTTGAAAGATCTTTTACAGCTGCAACAGTTTTAGTACAGAATGGTTGATGGACTAGGCACAAACGGCCAGGCTTACCTGAACAATTCCATTAACATGAAAGCACATCACAAGCTCTGGTACGTTGCATATTAAGTTGTCCAACCAACAGTCAATTCCTGTTCACACATTTATTGGCTTGTTGTTATCCTTAGAAACAAATATTCCTGGTGTTATTTAAGTCTTTGCTTACTCTTCAGAAAACAAGTGATGTTTACTAATGGGACTTAATTACTTAAGTCACCTCAGTGGATGGCACTGAAACACTTACTGGTTAACTGTTATATTCTGTAGAGGCAAACAATGGAATACAGTCACGTTTCCTCAGCAGTTTGAGGTTTTGCCTACACTGACACCGAAACTTGAACAAGATCCACATGGCACCCTATCACCACAATAGTGAGTGCTGTTCTAAAAGGCTATTCTGAAGTTCTAAAGCAATGGCAGCACTGGCAGCACCTAATTATAGCATAAGCCTTCTCCTAGACTTTCCAAAATCCCTTTCAAAGCAAAAGGCTTATTTTCTAGATGCATCTTAAGTTGACAAATACTTCAAACAAGTTTCAAGTTTTTGCTCATTCTCTGCCAGTGCAAAGGCAGGAACAGAGAGCCCCTTAACCAAGTAATCAGCAAAGTACTAATGAACAGAAAACAGAGCACAATTTCTAGAAAAACAGGTTTTAAATACTTATGAAGGGCCTAACAAGCAGTTAGTGAAATTCAAAATTTCATCAAGAGAAATATGACTGCCATCCTTTATTAAAATAGAAATACAGAAAAGTTACAGACTAAATTAGTGGTATCTCAACACCAAATGCACATTGAAGACTCACGAAAGGCTCACCGCTTCAAATAAAGATTCAGATGGAAAAAGCAGCAGAACATCTCAAGTTCCAGTGCACGAGGACCATGGGACTTAGCTATGGGACTTCCTGAATTCCAGGATTTTAGAATGCCATTGCCACTTAAGCCTTCAGCGCAAGTCTGATTGTTTAAACTGCATGTAAGCATGAAGAGTCAACAAAAACCTTGCAGATAGCTAAACAGGAAAGCAAAGCAACAAGTCAAAGGCTGGCATACACAATCAATTCACCTGAGACGTAAGCTCACAGCAGGGTATCTCCCTCCTCCAAATATAGGCATATTTGATCCTACTAACACGTGGATATATATCTTCAAAGGTCCACAAGGTGTTACGAACAAAGTCATTTTTAAGTCCCTTCATTAAGAGAAAAAAGTGGTCTATAAATCACCATTATAAACACATTTCTCTGAGACTATCTGCAGAACGACGAGAAAGCAAGATGCAAAAGCAGCAAATAAACGACAGCACAAAATGAACTATGCTATGCATTCATGTTAACTTAAAGGACTGAGATCACAGGTGCCACAAAAGCTGCTACTACAGGAGATTTAAGTTTCTCTCTTGGCTCCAATTTAGACCAAATTTTAAAGCGTCTGATCAAACTGGGGAAGTTGTGGTAGAGCTCAAATTTGACATAAAGCATACCTGACTTTTTCCCTGCCACTGAACAAAGTAGTCAGGTTTTGTTCACTGGGGGCTGAGGCCACGTGCCCCACTATATGTGAGGGCTCAAGAGGCACATTTCCCTGTGAAGAGCACAAGGATAAGGAGCGATTCCACTGCTGAGGTAACTTAGGCCATAGAAAAAAGTTACGTTTATATTCTGAATGACAAAAGCATAGAAGACAAGAGCTTTTACCTCCACCATATTAAAATACATATAAAAATATAAAAGCCTCCAGTCAGCAACTAGAATGGCTCTTCTGTTACAGCTGGACCCAAAAGTGTTGTACTTCATTTCTTACATCCTCATCATCTTCGGGAAGAAAGATTTTCCAGGAACACTTCATTCCCCAAGAGTCAGGACCAGATTATCAACCTCTAGAGCATAAACCTACCATCTCAACGCCTTATTTATAAATAAGAAAAAAAACCAACACCTTCACAAATGCACAACAGCTTCTTTGCAGAGTGATTTGGCAGTAATCACTCAAGAAAGTGAGAAAGGAGTAGCTCTTTTTCTAAGAGCATTCAAGAACTGAATTATACCTCCACTTTAAAGTGTTATTGCATCAGCACACGTGAAATTATGATTTGGTGGTCAACACAGGTAAGAACCATCAGCAGTTAGCTATTCAAGGAACCTGGCATACTAATTGCCACCACTGTTCAGAATAGAGGTAATCCAGACTGTAGAGTGAATACAGTATTTTTCGCCCTCTTCTGAAACTTCATCAATGGCTGTACAGCATTACTCCAAGACCGCTAGGACTGATATTCATCAACAGCACTAGCCACAGAGAGACCCTGGATTAGAGCCTAACACTAATAGTAGCTTGCTGTATAACTGACATTGCTCCCTTCTATTTGTTTTACCCCAAAGCAAGCATTTGTACACACCACTTAATTGTTTTGCAAACATTTTCATAGATTCTTATCTTCCTCTTCACCAATAAATTCAAGGCCATGATAGAGTTCTCAAGGTAATTTAAAAAAGCAGCTCAAAACCATAAGTTCCTTCATACATCTGCCAAATATCAAGCTTGCCTACTTTCAGGTGAAGTCACTGATAACCACTTTTAACCAAAAGTTCTCTCTTTCAAAAAACGTGTATTTTTGCTCACTGTAATACTAAACAAGAAAATCACTTTCCAAGTTCTGAGCACTGAAACATGAAATGCACCTACTGCCAAGTTCCTGTAACTCTTCATGCCTTTGTGACACAACCAGTATGATGGCAGCACGTTTGAAAACCTAATACAGACAACTTTTTATTTGGGACACATGTATTTCCTACCTAAACTAACACACCATTTAAACACACTAACCTGGTTAGAGGCACCTGGATCTTCAGATAACGAAGAAGGCATTTCACAAGGGGCTGGCCAGGAGGCCCTTCCTGCTTCATCGCTCTCATCTGGAACAGCACCCTCCTCGTGCTGTTTTGAACTGGAAGGAACAGGCTGAGCAGCTCCATCACCATTAATGCTGACAAAACATTCACAAGTTTACGATATAGAATCCTCTATAGAATTTTTAAGTTTGTTCTGATTCTTCAGTCTCAGAGAACAGCTCAGCTAATACGCTAGAAGAGTGCTACAAGGACAAGTTTTACTGTATCGTGGGAGGCACTGCTATACTTTGCACATAAGCGAAATCCATTTTTGAGAGGGAATACTGACGGAAGTTAAGCTATGCTACTTAATTTCACACTTTCACATACAGCAACTCATCATAAAAACACATTCATGTGATTTCATGATGCCATCTCTCAAATTCCTCCACGTAAGGATAAAGCAGTACTTAAGACGGACAAATTCTAACATTCACTTCAAAATAATAAACTGGTCAGAAGTTGGAGCAGAATTCAAGATTCATGCAGACATAAGGTTACCTGCAACACAAGAATTTGGAAAGGATAGCCTTCTGGTACCAGTGCTGTTTACTCTTCTTTTTTCTTTGCCACTTCTGATCAATCAGCCTTCGATAAAACTCCTTCAGCCACGTCCAGTCCCCTGTCTAGTCAGTATGGTATGAAATTAACATCAAGATGCACTTGCAAACTAAACAAAGTACCTCACTGCCTTATGAACTTATCAACTACAACATCAAAAATAAACGCCAATGCTAAACTGTTGGTTAATTACTGAAAAGATATTACCTAAAAGAAGTTACATTTCCACAAAGTCAACTTCTCATTAAAAAAAAAATCACGTATGTAGTAAGAGACTGCACAGTAACAATGAATTAGTTAAATGAATAAAGTCGCATAGCTATATGGAGGCAGTTACAGAAAAAAGAAACATAGAATTTTAATTCTACAACACCATGAATATGAAGACATCAGATTCTCTGTCACAGTTTGTGATTAAACCAATTGCTGCAGAGTATGCTTCACGCAGATCATTTGTACTAGCAGACAGATCTCAGGAACTTTGATATATGCTTTCTCACTGGCTACACTACTCTCAAAACAATGCATTTTGACCACATAGTATACATCAAAAAAGGAAAGTTAACCTGAGATGATCTCATGAAGAGCTCTTGAATATGCAGCTCAGCCAACAAGAGCGTCCTCCCAGTGCGATACACTGCCATGCTCACATGTGACTTGCTGTAAGGTATCTTCAGAAGTTTTTTAATGTTCTTGTAGGAGAAGAGAGAACAGAGATTATTTTCCATATAATTAAACATCATTCTAAGACAAAATTCTTAGGAAACTGGACACAAAGGATACATTTTTAACATTGGAAAGGCATGGCCAGAAAAATAAAACCTTATAGAGGCAGAAATTTTAAGACCATCTCTCAAGAAGCTGCATTTGCTGAGGTCAGGTATGAGAATGTGAACAGCAGTAATTTAAAAAAAAAAAAAAAAAAAAAAAAAAAAAATCAATGGCAAATGATGGTGCCAAGTCACCAGCATAAACTGTGTACTGCATTTAAACATTATCTCTTGGATCATCATAACCAAGTACCACCAAAAGCGACTAAGAAAAAGGAAGTTTATGGTTTGGAGCTAAAAGTTTTATCTTCACCACCGAAATAACAATTTGTCAGGTACCCAGAGAGCACCTGAACAGAGTTCTAAGTCAGAGCAGTTATCTGTTCAAGAGAAACACGTAAGAGAATATGCATCTTCTTTCCTCTGAATCATCCTATGCGAATGATGCAGAGCTGTTTCAGTAGATCTTTGCTTTCCCTCAATAAACACAAAGACAACAGGAGACAGGACAGTAGTTTATGGTAAGGTTTACACAAAGCATAAGTTTGAATGATAAAAGTTACACAAACCTTGGAATCAGACACAACATCCACATCATTTCCAATGGAGTCAATGAAGTCATATGCCATACCAAAGCTATAGAGAAAACAGTTCAAGTCATTAAGTACAGAAGGACATCAAGTAACTTGCCTTGCAAAGCAAGGAAACACTCCGAAAGCTTTTTCAGAATTAAAAAAAAAAAGCTAGTCTCTAGCTACATGTTACTAGGTAAAAGGAGGCCTAAGGCTAGTTAACAGAACTGCTCTGACAAAAATATTTTCCAAAGCTATGATTGGTAAAGTTGAGATTCAAGTTCAAAATATGCCATAAAGCAGTTTGTGATTTGTTGAAACCAAAAAATCACAGGTATTAAACAAGTTGTCCTGCTGTTGTCTGTTTATCACCTAAAATTTGATTATGAGGATTTATTTAAACAAAGACCCTCAGCATACTGCTAAATTTCACTAACTAGTCGATTTACTGTGAATTTGCTTGCTCAGCAGAGGATTTAAAACCCTTATTTCTAAACATTCTGAACTCACCTCGTTCAACTGTTTTGCAAGCATCTGTGCATAAAGATAACACCACTTGCTGGGTTTGTCCCCAGTTTTTTCCTTTTTGTGTTCACTTTTGATGGTTACAAAGCTTTTTTCTGCTATTAGTTAGCCAGTTCCAATTTATAAAGAACCGGACCAGCCATCAGCTTGATCCTTGACTGCCCAAGGAAACCACACTTGTACCATTTTCAGTCCCTACCAAAAGCAGAGTGGCTAGCTCAAGCAGGCTAGTTTAATTTTGATAAATTTGACTTTAACAGCCAGCCTGAGAAGAACACAAAGACACAAAGTCAGCATCACTGCCTCACGGAAGCATTACGCACCCAAAAAAATTAAGTCCTTTAGCATGAAGGGCATCATTAATCATTTACAAAGGAGACAGCATAAAGGCAGAAAGAGAGGATGGAAAAGTAGAAGTGACACCTCGCTGTTACAGGAAAAATTTTAGTGAACTTCAACCTTCTATTGGATTTAGTCTTAAAGATCTGGAAAAAAACCAACAGAGCCTGCTGCAGGTACCTCGAGAACGGTGTGCTCTTGTTGTTGCCCAGAACAGTCGTGCCCGCAGGTCCCAGCTTGGCACTTTCACGCAACCAATTTGCAGGCGGCAGCTTCAGGTCTGTCTTCTCCTGCAGCCAGGCAAAGGCTGCCTGCGGTGGGGCCAAGGAGTACTTCACCACAGCGCTGCTCTTCACCTCACTGCCTCCAAGGAACAGCACCGAAAGGAACAGCTTTCCAAAGGAGAATCAGTTGGCGTTTCCGTGGCTCCGAAGGCACAGGACGACCCGTCCTGCTAAGCGCTTTCAGGGCGAGTGACACGAGCAACAAAACACGCCGCTAAACTACACGGAAAGCTTTGAAATTACACGCTTAAAAGGAGAAACGGATCCACGGCATATCATTTAGGTAATTAAAACGCAACTTAAACGTTTAAGGACGAGAACACTGCCTGCAATTACAGCTCAATCACAACGAGCGCCTTCCTGCCTCCCTCACACCTGAAAGCGGCGCTCGCACCTGTGCGGGAACCCACAGAACCCCCGGGCCGCGCCACAGCCATCACCTGCTCGTGCTCCTCCGCGTCTCCCCTCAGAGAGGCGGCGGCCCCGAGGCCGCACCGCTCCGCCGTCTTCCGCCCGCTCCCTGCGGCGGTAACGATAACGGCAGCGGCGGGGTCGGGGAGCCCCCACCGTCCCGCAGCGCCCTCCCGCGGCGCCTCACGCGACGCTCTCACGTGACGTCACGACGGCGCCGACGCTTCTCGAGCGCTTTCCCGTGAAGTCCCAGGGGGCGCGGAAGGCGGGGAGGAAAGGAGTCGGCCAATGGGAGAGCGTGGGGCGGGGCCTGAGGGCAGGGCGGGGCCGCGGCCGCGGCGCTGATGGGCGGGAAAGAGGCGGGGAGGGCGGTTCCTCAGGAGGAAGTGATGGGTGTTGGTCTGTAGGCTGGCGGCGTGGCTGCGCGAGTCCTGTTTCTCGTACAAACCAAGCGAAACCTCTCTAGCTTTGCATATGTTTACTGGTACAAAGCACACCTCTCAGATACAATAATGCGGTAAATTTGTGTGGAAGTACCTGCATACAACCTACTGAAGAGAGAACACCTTAATTATTACATTCCTTTAGAGCCTTTCTGTGGTTTTAGGGTGGGAACTTTCTAAGGTTCCTCCTTAAACTTTTTGTTTTCAACTTGATCGATATCTCACTTGAAACCAGCAGCCAAAGCAAAACTGTTCAGGAAAAAGAAAACAGCTGCCAGCAGGTGCTTCAAACCACAGCGCTGTTTGTCTGAGCTGGCAATAAGGAGCCTGGAGTTACTGAATCTGGAATGACATGGAAAGGATTGAGAACAAACTGTAATTTTGTTCTCTGTTGGTCACATTCTGCATATCCTCATTTCTGTCACTGACTTCCTCAGTCTGAAAAGCAGTCTGATTTATTTCTGCAGCTCCCCGAGCTGATGCTGGCACACGCAGATGTCAGTGCAGCTCATTAGGCTCAAGGCTGAGAAGACAATGCAATCACCTGAGCCTTTCGGAAGATGTTGATCCCACAGTGTGCTTGCAGCTTTGGTTATTTGTTTTCTCCACCACAGGTACATTATGGAATAGCTTATTTTTCATAAGCCAGCTTTACATTCACCTCCGTAAATCACTGTAGAAGTCGATTGCTTTTGTGCTTAAAAGTAACTAACAGCGTGGCATCGTTAATAACAACATCCATAGTATCACTCTGATCTCACTCTTATCTAAGTTATTATCAAAACTTCAGCGGACACCTAGAGATACAAAGTAGGTCATTTAGAAGAAAGCCTTGAGAAGTGGCAGCATGGCAGCTAGTATCCCCAAATATCATTACGTGTGTCTGATAGTAAGATGGAGAACTCAATTTCCTGCAGCAAGTTTGTGATTTCCTTTAGAATAAATGGCTGTGACTGTCTGAATCATTCATACTTAACCAATGCAAGTACCACAATTTCTCTCATTTCATTTGCCAGCTACAGCATCTGATTCCCACCCACTTTATCCTTGAATGTCAATATGCTGGAAAGCAGGCTGGTGCCAGAGCCATTTCAGTGTCATCTTCTTGACAATCTCTCAAGGTCCGGGAGGCAAAGCCCTGTTTTGTGCTTCATTCTGTGACTTTGGCCTTGGCTACACCCCTTCCTTGAGACAAGCAAGGCCTTACTCTCTCTGCCTCAGTTTTTCTTTCTGCAAAAGAAGCCTTACATTTTGGCTTGTTCTCCATTTCTTCAGAAATATATTACAGAACCTTCTGTGTACAAAAATATCTGCTACATTCAGCTTTGAGACTGTATTGGGAATGGGGAAGAACACACTGAGACTTCTCAGGACAGCCACTGTGCAGATCATTGCAAAGCCACTGCCACACGGCAGGGCACCTACATCTCAATCCCTTCACAGACCTGTCCCTGCTGTTTTCCCTGACTTGTGCCCAGCAGTCCCACTTCCTTCACAGACTCATCCCTACTCATCTCCTCGACCCATGCCCAGCAGTGCAGAGCAATTACGTAGTATAGATGTTTGCAGGTCAGCCCTCAGACTTGAGGGCAAAAAAAAATCCCTCTAGTGATATCAGCTTTTTTATAAGGAAATACAGGTTGGGTGTTTAAGACATGCATTTGTGTAAAGCAATATTGAAAGGAGCATGATATTGCATCTTAGAAATAATGCACACTTGGTGCCATGTGTGATTTTTCCCCAATGACTGTCCTTTCTTCTGACACACCATTCACACTGTGTTATTGAAGCGACCGAAGAATTAATAAATCATTTTAAATCAAACTGTTTCTTTCCCATTTGAGGACAGACTCAAGAGTGCTCCTTGTTTTTGCAAGCACAGCGGTCCAGTGAGAGCAGCATTTTCTTTGCTCATCTGTTGATCTTAATGAAACACTAGAACCACTTCACAACAGTCTCACCAAAGGCAAAGGCAGAAGACTCAAAAGACAACATTAATGAATTTTCACAAAATCTGCTTTGATGCAGCTGCTGAAAAAGTAGATGCTGCAATAGAGAAACGTCAGTCACAGCAAAAATACTTGTAAAAAGCAAAATAATTACCGTTGTCAGTCGACTTCTGAACTGAAGATGCAGACATCCCGCAAGCTTTACGCAGCGCAGAGGGTTTGCTACAAGGAGATGCAATCTCCAGTCACTTGCCAGTGGGCATCTCCCCACTGCTCTGGGCGGAGCAGGGCAGGGTGGCATGGAACAGCGCTCAGAAGGCATTCTGTGTGAGGCTTCCTCCCCACACTGTCTCCAAGGAGCTGTGGGGCCTCCTGACCCTGTGTGAGGGGGACAAACACCCTCCATGGCAATCAGTGTTCCAAGTGGGAAAGGCTCAGAGCTGCCAGGGCTGGCAGCTGGCGCAGAGCCATGCCAAAGAGCAGGTGGCCAAACCGCAACAGAGAGCTCCGGCGCCTGGGGAAGGGAAGGGCAGCAGGAGGGGCTGCTGTGGGGCTGCTGATCCCACAGGGATTCTTTATCCTTCATCTGTGGGAAAAGTGATGTGATGAGGGTGAAGTTGTCCTTTAGTCAGAGAGCTCGGGCTGCCCTCAGCCACACCAGCACTTGCAGGGGAAGCAAGGGTTTTCTTTACTATGAGAGTGGTGAGGTGCTGGAACAGCTGCCCAGAGAGGCTGTGGATGCCCCATCCATCCCTGGAGGTGATCAAGGCCAGGTTGGATGGGGTCCTGGGCAGCCTGGGCTGGTATTAAGTGGGAGGTTGGTGGCCCTGTGTATGGCAGGGGGTTGGAGATTCGTAATGCTTGAGGTCCCTTCCAACCCTGGCCATTCTGTGATTCTTTGTGTTCCTGATGTTTATAAAGGAAAAATGCCCTGGCTATTTACAGTTACAGTTTTCCAGCAATGCTAGTGGTCTCTTCCTTAATATTTAGCCCTGATTGATTATCTTTGGGACTGGTAGCTGACGTTTCCTCCAGCTGCTGCCCTGCCAGCTCCATCAGCATCCCATATCCTGACTGGCAGTACTGGAGGGGTTCCTTCACTCAGGCCTAAAACTTGGCCGAGTCCCCAAAAACCTTTATGCTTTTAAATCTACTGTTATACAGACAGCATGGGAAAAAAGAAAAAATAATAATAAAAGGGCTCTACAGCATAAATGTTTCTACTAGGCTGTGTATCATTATACAAACAATTCCCAGCAAGTTCTGGGAGAAAGCGTGGTGTTTGTTGTATGCGGAAGGGTTGTGCTGTGCGCGGGACGCTCCCCGTGCTTCTGCCAAGGGCCGCTAGGGGCTGCTCCAATACAAATAATACAAAAAAACAACTGGGAAAAGAGGATGTTACCCACATTTCTGGTGGGATTGCTTTATACCAACGATCGCCATTGCCATTCCTCTGCAGTTTGCACATGTTGGAGAATGCCAGGGCCAGCTGGAGTCCACCACGCACTATGCGCTGAGGCAGGGCCTGGACCTGCAGGCGGCACGGATCGCGGAGGATCGGCTGCCAGCCGCGTTCCGGGCAAGGGAACAGGTGGGTGGCTGTGCACATACAGCCTGTGACAGGCAGGCTGTTTGCAAGGCACCATTTGCTGAGATGTAAAGAAGAGACTTGTATTTGTGGTAGTTACAGCAGGCCGGCAGACTTCGTGCCTCAGGGAGCGTGATGATGGCCAGCTGTGCTGAGGAAGGAACGTATTTTGCTGTTACACAGTTATAACTTGGGATAGTCAAAGTCCTGCTGCTCTCCAATTTTTGATGCTCGTGAAGAAACAACAAACTTTTTTTTAAATGAAGTTCTCTTTACTAAAGTTCTTGGAATGCAGCAAAACATGCAGAGGTGCAAAACCTCATCGAACAATGTAAAAACAGATAAAAAGCCAAGTAACATAGTGCTATTAAAAGGAATTATTTTCTCTCAAAGTAAAAGCAGCCTGCCTGATAACAGCGCAGTCAGAATTTCCAGAGCTTTAGCCAACAATTTCATCTCCAAAGTGATTCAAAACTAAAGCGTGTGCCAATCACATGGTGAATGAAGTACCCCATGCTGTCTGGCATACTCAAGAGGGCAATCTTGGACCTCCATCAGGAGAAAGAAACACATTCTTTGCTACATTGGTAATGTTTATCCATGGTTTAACATTACAACTGGATACGTTGAAATAATTGCTGTAGTTTGTTATGTCTTAAAACACCGGTAGGAAGATTCCAGATTACTTTTATTTTTCCACATCTTTTCCTCGTGTTTTGAGTCAAACACGGATTGGTTTTAGAATTAAGTGCAGACTCGATTAGGTACATGTTCTCAGTGATACTGTGATAAAGACTTTGGAGGAGAAACTGTTGGGCTTATGAAACCTCTATACCAATCGAAGAGCGGTGTGCTGGATTGAACATTGGTGCTTCCCACATGCCAAACGTTCTGGCTGCTTTTCTCCAGTAAATAACATGAAACACAACACATCGCATTCTGAGCTGAACGATAAAAGCCTCAGATAAATTCTCAGAAAGTCATAGCCTTGCATAGTTTGGGTAAAATCATTAATTTTATTTCACCTCGTCATAACAACATCTCTGAGAAGAAATCCCTACTGAGTTAAAATATGTTTTCAACACGATTTCTTTGCTTCTTGGGGGATGGGGGAGAGCGCAGGAGGGCTGCTAACTCCCATAAAGGTTTCCCAGTCAGCACAGGAAAGCCCTGGCTGGTAGCTAATTAGGATCAGATGGGTGGAGGTAGGCTCAGCACAATGAGCACACTATAGGTTAACTCAGCCAGATATATTCTGGAGAAGCAGAAGGTAAGCTTGAAGTGATGCTGACAAATACATGCTTTTTTGTCCCTCTTTTGGAGGAAAACAAAAAAAGTCAGTTTCTTGCAAAATTTTCAACAAGCTGTTTACAAGCCAGAACCCCTGTACAGAACCAGCAGGCTTCTACTACAGTCCTTTCAAGTAAGCAGCTAACCCTGTTTTGTTGTTGTTTCTCCTCGGCCAGCATCACATTAGGGGCTGTCTACACAACTTTCTTCAAGCATCTCTCTCACATTAGTTTAAAGGTTATTTCAGTACGTTAGCTAATACACACAATTCAAGTGACATATATCAAAGAAGTTTAAACCAAGGGGACAGGCAGATGGCTCCAAGTTCCTGTGGTTGAATGAGTTGATACTTACCTGAGCCTGGCAATGGTCAAGCATTGAGTAACTAATAGGTCTGAGTTGAAGAGCAGCAACTTTGTCCCCTACCTCTTTCCATGTCCAGGTACAAGGAAGTCTGTTTCTCACATAACATCCGTTCTACTGAATTGAAATATGGTCTTATGTTTGTATCTGGATAGTTATGTCCACATGATTGTTTGTTTTCTTTTTCTTTTTTTTTTTCCTGCCCTGTTTGCTGATTACTAGATCTGAGAAATACTGCTCTCACTTGGACCCTACGGCCTTCTGGTAAGCTTGATGCCAGCCTTCCTTCTATCATTATTTCACTTAGAAAATGAATGCTGTAGCCTGTGAAATACAGTCATTTTGATTCCAGTATGTGAGCTGTTGATGTGTTGTGGCAGCACATGAGTTTGCTTTTGGTTCAGTATGAGGCAACATATAAATGTGGTGTATTTGTTTACTTGCTGCCTGTATAATCAATGGATATCAAGATGTTACAATCACAAAATAAACAAGAGAGTTAGGCGAAGTGGACTACGACGACAAAAGAGAATAAATGGAAGGCTTACCCTTATGCTGGGCTCACCACAAAACACCAGAAGGAGGGATCTCCAGACGAGATGCTTCCCTACTGGAAGCCAGCTCTTCAATAGGTCTAGGAGGGGTGGAGTCAGGCTCCACCCCTTCCAGCAGCACGGGTGAATTGCCTTCACCTGTGCTCCTCTGGCTGCCTCATGGCTCGCCTCAGGTGATCAATCAGAGGTTCAGGCCGTGACTCAGCAGTTCCCATACACTCCATCCCTTCATGGCGTGAACCAATGATCAGGTTAACTAAAGGGTAAGCTTTCCCTAATACAGAGATCCGGTATATCGCGACACTTATACAATTTTATCACAACGTGTGTTGGTACAGTTCAAGACAAGTGATGATCAGTGGATGTCCATACTCTTCTATGGGCCAGTGCTCGATGATGTGACTGGAGGCATGAGGTCCTGAGGTGCAGGTCCATTCTATGTTCCATCAGTCCCATGCAGACCATCACCGGGTGTTGTATGTGATCTGACAGCAACACTGGAACGCTTGATGGCATTTTGTTCCTTCTGGTGGTCCTGAAGGCTCACAGACTCACGGGGAGTAATACAGATGTTTCAGAGGTACCAGGAGGGGAAGGTCTGCTCTCCAGAAGAGCATAATAAATCTGTGCTTTATGAGCATGTCTTTTAATGAGAAATATCTGAACACAGAAAGTGTTCTTAAACCTAATTTAGTGGTTAATCAGGTAGTACTGTGACAACCTACTCACTTCTGTTAAACATATGCAGTAATATTTTACAAGCAATCTCTTCTGTATCCATGCAAGTATATCCACTGAGAACCGTTCTAATTCCACTCCATTGGGCCCGTCCCAGAAACCATTACTCTCAATCTGTTTTATCTTCCTTTCACTTTTTACCTGCCCCTTTCCCCCCCCCCAAAAAAATATCATTTACATTTTAGCTTATTTATTTATGGCTGTTTCTATGGTGTCAACTCTTGATTAAGATAGAAACAAAAGCATCCTAAGAAAATATGTATCAGGATGTCAGACCTGTTCTCAGCAGAAAGAACAGGATGTAGATTGTTTTTTCTCCTTTATTTCACAACATTTGATTTAAAAATCCCAACTTTTTCAATGGAAAAGCTAGACTGCTTTGCATGAAATTTTACAAAGGCCATCCTTAAACTTGCCTGTAATTTCATTATCAGTTTCATAGAAGACTTGTCTCTTCAGGCCTTAGTGATGCTGATTCCATCCTTTCGTGGCTGATGATCACATCATATTAAAAACAATAAAATCTTAACAGACAAAGGAATCTGAGCTGTGCTTTTCCATTTTTAGTCATAAGCAGCTGGAAAGGCATCAGTGCCCAAGGAAGGTTCCATCATGTAAATGTAATCTAAAGCTTGCTGCAAGTGCGTTTTAACTGTCTTTACTTCTGGGGGAGTTAGAATAAATTCTAAGAAAAGGATGAAAGCAATAAGACACAGCATTTTCCGGACCAAGAAGTTACTGAAAAGTAACAAAATTCTTCCCATTAGCTTTCCAGGGTTATCACTATTTTTTTGGAGAATCAAAAAATCCATGTACTTCATGCATGAAAAGATTTCATAGTAACTCCAAGATGTGGAAACTTTTTTATTACAGGAAGTTCAAAGATATAACTAATATTAAATGCAACAGATTGTTTTGAAAATACATGCAATCACAAAATGAGGAATCGCTGCTCCTAGGGACTGTGAAGTACAAGTTGTCAGACATTCTAAAGAAGCCAAATAATGACTTCGTGTTTAGACAGATTTTCCACTCAGAGAAAGCTATAAGGCTTGTATCCTGAAAGGCTGCCAGGGCAACTTAATCATGCTGGCTTTTGCTTAGTCTCAGTGTATTTTAAAATACTGTGTGCCCTAAGGCACATTACGGTCGTCTGTATTCTTTACTCAGAGGATGATGAGGAGCAGACACAGGTTGCCCAAAGAAGTTGTGGGTGCACCCTGGAGCTCCTCAAGGCCAGGTTGGATGGGGCCCTGTGCAGCGTGATCTGGTGAGGGACAACCAGCCTGTGGCTGGGGGTTGGAACTGGATGGTTTTTAAAGTCCTTTCCAACTCAAGGCATTCTGTGATTCTGTCATTCTATGATCTGGTAAACATTCAGCTGAGATCGTCATCCCTAGGCAAGGCATCGTACACATTCGTGTATATCATACCTAACTCATGAAAATGGACTCAAATGTGGGTTTTGTGTTTGTTTTTGTTTTTTTTTTCTTCATACAAGTAGTAGATTCAATACCTTATTAAAAGTACAGGGCTTACTGAAGTGGAGAAAAATATTGAAAATACAAATGCAAAGCAAAGGTCTTACCAGGAAAAAAGGAAAAGAAAAAAAAGGTTAAAAAAAGAAAAAGAGAGAGGAGAAAAGAAGAGAAAAGTAGAGAAGAGAAAAGACAAAGAAAGGAAAGGAGAAATGAAAAGGAAGATAAAGCAAAAGGAAAGGGAAGAAGAACCACCTGCTCTTATTTTTAATTACACTGTGCTATGGTCTATCATGACAGGTGAGAAAGGGACTTTCTAGCAGCACACCAAACAAATTAATATGTGGTTTAAATGCATCATGAAGCATATGTATGGGAACTACTGAGTCACGGCCTGAACCTCTGATTGATCACCTGATGGAGCCATGAGTCAGCCAGAGGAGCACAGGTGAAGGCAATTCACCTGTGCTGCTGGAAGTGGTGGAGCTGCACCCCTCCTAGACCTATTTAAGAGCTGGCTACCACTGGGGAAGGGTCTCTTCTGGAGATTGCCTCTATTGATGTTTTGTGGTGAGCCCAGCATAAGGGTAAGCCTTCCATTTTATTCTCTTTTGTTATCATTATTTGCTTTGCTTAACTCTCTTGATTATATTGTAATTGTAACATTTTGGTTTCCATTGACAATGCAAGCATATAACACACTGGGGCCAGGGTTTTTTCTTTGTCTGTGATTGCAAATGAACAAAATTTGTCTGCAATTTGTGTGCTCTGGCACACAGCCTGGGAAGAGGCATTCTGCAAGGGCATGCACCTGTAAACCATGCAGGAATTAAAATCAGTACATTTTTATGTAGTTCTTCTGAAAGGAACAGCAGACACTGGTTACCAACTGGCAGAGGGCTCTGTGGGGCTATGAGGGGCTCTGTAGGGCTGTGTGTAAGGGTTGCTGTAAGTGTTTGCTGGGACAGTGGTATGGCTGAGTCAGCCACAGCTCTGGGTGCCCAGGGATGGCAGTGGAGAGGTCTGCAGTGCAGGGGGATTTGCAGCCTTGCCCCTGGAAGGAATGCTGTGGTTGATAAGGCTTGGTTGAAACTACAACTTTAGCAGGCTTGCTGTGCAAGCGTACGTTGCTTCTTTACTTATTTCTCCTGTCCTGCTGGATTAAGTGACTCCAGAGGTTTGAGCTGAAGCCCAAAGATAGGGGAGCTCTGCAGAGATAGGGGGGTTGTGGATTCAGTCCAGAGGAGTGCCGCAGGCCCTGTGTGCCCCATCAGGCTGCACTGCCTTGCCAGCTGCTTCTGCAGGTTGGCTCTTCAGATGGCTAGAGACTCCTGTTATGCATCATCTCACTGTGGAAGCTAAAAACAATAACACTGATGCCAAAGTAGGGGAAAATATTTTCATTTTGAATCATTTGCCACAGCAGAAATGCATCTTATAAACCAGCATGTAGATAGCTCTGTGCTGTGTGGTTCTGACGGTTGGTCCCATTTTATTCCAAAGAGAGGAGCAAGCATTTTCAGTCAAAAAAAAAAAAAGTGAAATGTGTTAAATGATGTCCAGAAGGCCATTTTTATGTTTGCCTCATCAAAGTTTTGGATGCATTGGGACATGAGTGTGGAAAAAAGGAGAAAATGTATGGTTTTGGTGCTGTTTGAAGCCTTGGCAAATACCAGGCCTGCATGTCCAAAATAAGGTTTAGACAAGGGATATTTCTCTTCTACATCCACGTGCTTTGAAGTAGGAAAAGGAACCACAGAGGGACCACGTGTCTCTGTTCACTGCATCAACACCCAAGCAGTGCTCCTGCTTTCTTCACTCAGGACAAAGCACATGGCTAGGTCACACTACTTGGGGCATAGTTCCAGTCAGGTAAGAGAGGTATGAGACTCGGTGGGATGTGTTTTAGTTTTCTCTTTGTCTTGAGAGAAAGGTGGAGAGAGAGGCAATGGATTGCATTGCACATTGATCTCATACCAACACACACACACAAGGTATTTCTTTCACATTAACTGAATGAACGTTTTTCCATCCAATTTTTTTCAAGATCATTTCTGCTCATTCTGTTTCAACTCAAAGAAGTTGTTTTCCTAGTAGTGGCTGTTGCATAAATTCAGCTGCATTTCTCTGCTAACGCCTGCCCAGCAAGGTCTTACATTTAACAATCTCTCTGCTGCCACTTTACTACTGTGCGTAGCCCTGTTGCATATGACAGCGTCTGCTACAGTAATTTTCACATTTGTTGAATGTTTGCAATTAAAAGACCATTTCAAAGTAATAGCAAAAAATCCTTTTGAGGTTATAAACATTGCAGAATCAGAGACCTGACTGATGGACTGTATCAAAATAGCAGGCAGAAAAAAGGCTTGTTCATCTAAATAAGTGTGGATTCTCAGGTTAGAAGAATGCCCTCCTTATCTGGAGTGAATTCTTAGTAGTTAAGAGACATACCTTGTGTGTATAAAAATAATTTTAAAATTAAATATAGAAAATAAAACCAAAAGTTTTGATTAGCTTCATTTCCCTGCTGGAAATTCATGGGGATTATTTGACCTTGGCAAATGTGAATCTTTTTAAGGCAAATACTAATTGCACAGCCATGAGAGCTCTGTGTGCCAAGTCTTTGTGGAGTACCAGAAGCTGTAAGCACACCTGCTGGCTATTTTTGATGCAGCCTTTATGCTGCTGGAGTGTGACCATGTTACCTGAAAGCCTGCCATCTGAAATCACCAAATAAAGCGTTTCCAGGTTATTTGGGTGGGGAGATAAGGGGGTTTTCATTAGATCTTAATTTGCAAAGGAACATTATATCCGGAGCTGAAGCTAGGGATAAATATCTTTTATTTATTTTCCAGGTTTCATTATTTACCCTTTGCAACAAAGCTTGTTTCTGTTCATGCAGTATTTTGTGCACTTCCATATTGGAACACATCATGGTTCTGTCAGGCAGCAAAGAGAGGTTTTGTCAGCGGAGATCTGAGTTTGGGAGGGGGTAAGGGGTTGTCTAAATTGTGAGTGAAACCTGTACAAGTCAGGGAAATGCCTGTGCAGTATATTTAGCATCTTCATTTTGTATGAACAACTATATTAATCTAAAGTGGTTTCGTTGTGCGTATGGGTGAATTAAACCAGCTGACTGACGATGCTCTTTTCTATACCTGCAATATTCCTGCAATTTCTTTTTAATAATTGCAGTCAGATTCATTTCACTTTTATCTACAATATACTACTAAATGTGTGGAACTTTAAAAAAAAAAAACTGAACATTGAACAGGCAGAGAAACCACTTCCAGGCATTCTTGTTCTTCAGTGCTACTTATGATGCATGCAAAGCATCGAAATATACACTTGAAACATCTCCAGTTACTATTGTTCAAGATAACACTGTGTATGGGGAAGCACAGTGTGCACATTTGTCAGTTAATCAGCAGTGTTGGTGGAAAAAATCATTTTAGTTTAACTACAAGGGTTTTATACCTGTGTCTAATGCATACCATCCTTAAATTACTGGGGGAAAAAAACAAACAAACATTGAGTGACCCTTACTTTCAGGAGTTATAAATATTGTGGGCAGTTTGAACTGAATTTCTGTGATCACAGGTTGTATAAATTAGGTTAGGCAACCATCTGTATTGCTTCTTTCAGTGTTCACTTACAGCCACAGACGCTTTTGTTATGCCATCACACCCTCTGTAGCGGAGCTGTTAGGTCGAGGCTTGAAAACCTGGTGTAGGGCTGTGAATTGCTCAGGGAGCACAGGCAGATTATTTGCAGCTGTGCTCCCCAGGTGGCCAAAAGGGAATCAGTGTGCAGCCCCCCTGAGTTCATATAAGGGCCAGCCACTGAAAGGGAGAGCATCTTTTGGATGTAGGCTGCTTCCTGGGAGGTAGAGCTACATTTCCAGAAGTCCCCTTCATCAGTTGGGTGAGTTCAGTTCTTCTTTCTGTATGTGACTGTTGGTTTACCTGTGAATACTTTGTTTGATATCACCAAGAACATATCGGAAAAAGTTTTACTTCCTCATTGGTGGGACAGCCTCCCTTTTGATTTTTTTCACTTCCTATGCTATTTCAGCTGTTGAACAGCTGAATCTGCTGTGGATTTGGATAGTGCAAGGATTTGGTTCTGGAATGGAAGGGCAAGCACTAATCAAAGAATCCTAGATGCTAACTTTGAAGTTCAGCATTGCCTGGGTGGTAGACAGAGCAAACAGGATGTGATGGGCAGCTCTGTGAGAGGGTGCTGCTGGGATGAGCAGCTTCCTGATCTCTGAAAATTTTCTGATTCCTAGTCTGTCTGTCAGAAATGTTCAGCTGGTCTTTTAAACCGTTGTATCTATTACAGAAGGATTAACAGAGTGGAAGGTCAATACTGGAATGTAACAGCAAGAGGACCAGTACAGATAGGATGGTTCTTCAAAGGAAAAATAAAGGTGCTCATCCATCTCTAAAGATCTAGGCTATCTATGATCTATGCAGGAAAGACGGTGCAAGGGAGGGATATCCAAGAAGAAATTGTTCCATATTAGCAATCAGTCCTTAAATGGTGGAGCCAGGCTCCACCACTTTCAATTGCAAGGGTGAATTATCTTCACCTGTGCTCCAAGGGCTGACTGGGTCTTTTCTGCAGGTGCTCAATCAGTGACTCACCCCATGACTTAACGTTTACCATACAGTACTCCTCTGCTCTTTAAACACAGTTGCTAATCACGGTGTTAATCACAGTAGATTGTTTGCACCTGTGCATCCCAGATAACCAGGAGTGGACCTAAGGGTGGAACTCCCCTTATCATCAAGCTGAACTAGCATCCATTACCTCACATGAGTGTTTGCTATAACCTCTGCTGCCAGGGGGACAGTAATTCATTTCATTTTTAAATAGAAGCTCCCAACTACTTTCCAGGATAAATTTTCTTATGGCTACTTTTTCTTTTTTTTTTTCTCCCATTACTTCTCTGCTTCTGCTTAGAAATCCCTTCCATACTGAAGCTTTCCATTGTTAAAACAGTAAACCAGGATATGCACTTTCTTATTTGTGTTTCGGTAGTGTATGCTTTAATATTGAGGAAGAAAGATCAATGATAAATCTTTACAGGGTAAAGCTTAATTAAATTTTGCGTTTTAAATATCTTGTGTCCTTTGGCTGTAAGGAAAACTTGTTTCTTCCCAGCATTTTGAAATAAGAATAAAATGCTATTTCAATGGCAAGGGGGAATGGTTTTAAGTTGAGGGGTGGAAGATTTAGGTTCAATACCAGAAGAAGTTCTTTACCAAAGTTGAAAATATCCAAATAATTTGTCAGGTTGGTATCTCTGATAAAAGCAGATTTTATTTGCGATTGCAGTGATGGACATCCAGCAAGCAGGAGTGTGAGAATCAAGTGTTGTTTCTGCATTAGAATTGTATAATATTATTTTTATTTTATGATCTCCGCTATCATAGTTCCCAGGAACACACACTGTATATATGTGTATATATGTACATTTTGTCATACCCACTGCAAGAATATCCTGCACGAAAGCAAACCAGAGAACAAGTCATGGCATGCCGGAGGAAGCGCCTGACATTGGGAAGGCCTGACATCATCCCCCAGTGCTCTTTGTTTAACGATGATGACTTTAAAGAAAATCACCATATCAATAGGACAAGGAGAGCACCGAGACATCTTGGAGACAACAGGATGACTACTGACTGGCAACAGATAACAAGTAAATAACAAATGTAAACCTTCTGATAAGATTGTGAACCTGGAGTACCCAGCCATTGGGGAAACAGGGGAGGGGGAAGGCAAGGGGGAGAAAACAGGGTATAAAGGCTGTCATGTTGTGTCCATAGGCGCGCTCCTACTTGTGGGACGCCCGCCATTGCAATCGCGAATAAATTCTGCTTTTATCAGAGATACCGTCCTGACAAAATTACTTGGATTATTTCCAACAGGAGGACACACAGAATACAGTGTCACATCTTTTATGTCCCCACACTTATCTTTTCCTCCCCTGGTTCCTCATTGGCTGAGTACTTTAGGTTCACAAATCTTCCCGACACTTAATGAAACACATCTAAACATAAATTGTTGCTATTTAAACATAAATATTGCTAATAGTTTAACTTCTCCTCCTTAAGTTTTCACTCAGGTCTTTTCTGCCCAGCACCAACAATTAGTAGTCTTTCAACATAATGAGCCTATTGATATCCTTGTCACGCTGTTTAAGAGTGGGATGTCTAATGTGTCTTTAACTCAGTGCTCAGAGGTATTCCAGATGGCTGGACAGACCAGAGCTGCAGTCTTTGTACCTATAAACTATTCCATCTACCTAATCTCCATGACTATAAGTTACTTCAGCTATCTGCTGAGCACGCGAAGACTATCAGAGACCCTGATGAATTAAAAAGACCCTCCTGAAAAGAACTATTAGTAAAATATTTATCTTATCAGTTCTAATGCAGAAACATCTCATTCCTATTACCAAGAGAGTGTTGAGGTGCAGGAACAGGCTGCCCAAAGAGACTCAGCATGCCCTGCCCCTGGAGGTGTTCAAGGCTGGGTTGGATAGAGCCCTGGGCAGCCTGGTCTGGTATTAAATGAGGAGGTTGGCAGCCCTGCATGAGGCAGGGGGGTTGGAGCTTATGATCCTTGAGGTCCCTTCCAAGCCATTCTATGAATGACTTTTTCTTTTTTTATGTACTATGAGATAAAGGCGTGAATAAGAAGTTAGCTATGACTCTGGATCCTGGCTTTGTTGAAGCAGCAGCTAATTAGAGAGGAGTGACAGGAACAAAACAAAAAGTGATGAAACTGTATTTAAAAAAAAAAAAAGTGTGAACATGTGCAGTCTAACTCAGAGGTGCAGAATCATATGCTCCTTGTTAGCCCAGTGAAGTTGTCAAGCTAAGGCCTTGTGATAACCATGGTAACTCCAAGGTGAATGGTTGCTGCTGTTGTTGAATTTAAAAACATTTCTCCTAAGTCCTTGGAAGATTCTACAGCCTTAACCCATTACAATAAGTGAATCACAAACCTCCTACCTTATTTTCATGCCTATCTGTAATGATTACTACAAGAATTCCATGGAATTTCTGTGGGTTTGCAGGGTGTTGACATGCAATTGCTCTGATTTTAGGTTTGAATTATTGAACTTGAAAGCTTATGTATTTTTTTTCCTTTAGGTTGCATTACATGATCTAGGTAGCATTTTGGTTCTCTTGAAACATTTCAGATTGTCTCTTGCAAGGCTGAATCCTCTGGGGAAAGGTGAAGGGTTTATCTGGAGTATGAGCCTTAGAGAAGTTGAGTGTGTTTGCTGTGTAAACGTTTAAGATGACTTGCCAGCTGCTGGAAGGAAAGGAGTTAAGTGGAAGGGCTTATTGATGTATTTCACTGTGTTTTAAAGCTGAAGAAAGCTTTATCAACCACCTAGACAGTGGGAGTGAGTGCACCCTCAGCAAGTTTGCAATGACAGTGAGCCTAGTGGCACGGATGACACCATAGAAGAAGGAGACAACACTCAAAGAGACCTGGGTAGGCTTGGGAAGAACACTCATGGGCATAATGAGGTTCAACAAGACTAAATGCAAGGCTTTCTCTGCTCTTGTGAGGCCTCATCTGGAGTGTTGCATCCAGGTTTGGAGCCCTCTGTATAGGAAGTTCTGGAGCAGCTGGAGTAGGTCCAGAGGATGCTCAGAGCACTAAAACACCTCTCCTATGAAGAAAGACTGAAGGAACGAAGCTGCTGCAGCTGGAGATAGGTCTACAGAGACCTTGTTCCAGCTTTTCAGTATTAGATGAGACTTTGTAGTCAGGAGGATGACTGACTTTTTATGTGGTCTGATAGGACAAGGGGGAATGGCTTTAAACTGAAAGAGGAGAGAGATGGATTAGATGTTAGGGGGGAATTCTTCAGAGATCAGTGTGGCACTGGCCACAGATTCAGGTTGTCCAGAGAAGCTGAAGATGTCCCATTCCTGGAGGCATTCAGTGATAAGTTGGATGGGGCCCTGGACAGCCTGATCGGCTGTGTATCAACCTTGCCCATAGTAGGGGGTTGGAACTGGGTGTTTTAAGGTCTCTTCCAGTATAAGCCATTCTGTGACAGCTATATTACTTTATAGTCAAATGAATGTTACAATAGCTCTTTGAGGGATGTATTATGTGCACTGGTGAAGTGGACTGGGGACAAAGCTGTGCAATCTCTCACTTCTGTCTGAGATCCAGAGCAGCACTTATGGAGAGGCTGCTTCACAACATAAAGTTTGTTACTAACAAACATAACACACCGTTGCTGCTTGGGACCCATGCAGGCTTTTTGCTCTAGTTTGTCCTCAGAAAGAAAATGTTTTCTCCAAGGAATCTGGGGTAAAGTGAAGCTTCACCTCTTTTTTACATGTAAGAATTTCTGTACTTGCTGGAGCTGATAACCTGGGGTTATTGGCTGACAGCCTGGTGTTTCTGAAGCTTTTTAATCTTTTTTTTTTTTTTTTTCAGCTCTTCTTAAGTGAGCTGTTTTGTATTGAAGAGTGAGAGTTTACAAAGTTTAGAACGCACTAACATTGGATGATAGTGGGGTGTGTTCTGCTCACTGAATAGGTTAATGTTTTGCTTTCTATATATAGTTTGGGGATGTTGTTTCTGTGTATACTAACAAGTGCAAAATGTTTGTGCAGGCAGAAGAATGCTATGATGACACTTTCATGAAGGCTTCCACTTTCTCAGCCCTTAAGAGTCTTGATTCATCACAGTAATACCTTTCTCTTCCCTTTGTAATCAACCTACATAGAAATGGTTTCCCAGGAAACCATTTGTTTTTGTCAAAGTTCAAAGTAATCTTTGCAGAGCTTAGCCAACTTCCACTTTTGCAGTTAAAAAAAAAAAGATCCTCCCAAGAACCACAATTCTTTAATTTATCCTCTGAGTTCTAGAGGATATCTGTTATATCCTTATCCAGTCACCAGGGAAATGCTGTCTGTGACACACATTACCCATGGACAACCTTATGTCTTTGTGCCTGCTTTCTCAATTTCATTTGGGCCATAAAGCAAGAAGTTGCTGGGTGCAGCTGCTGAAAATTCTTATTGGTGTTCAACTTAAGATGTACATAACTGTTGTTGATTGCTACCTATGTCATAGAAGGAATGTCAGCCTGGTGCTACATGCACAAGAAAACTGATTTCAGACTTCTTCGTATCTCCAGTTACGATATTAGTTGACATGTTGAGACAGCATTACTTTGTCCTGGTGTTTCACAATCTCTGTGCTTGTTCTCCTGTTGTGTAATGATGTGAAAATAACTAATTTTTGCTCCAGATTTTGGTTTATTAGTGTAAGCATGGAAAAGACAGCAGTTCTTTCATTCACTGATGTTATGGGTTATACGTCACATTGCTTTTAGCAGAGGAGTTTTCCTACCTGAATTCTCAATACTGTCACAGATAGTGATGCTCTGCTCAGTTTCTCTCCAACTGGCTTCAGTTAATGCTTCACAATGGACTGCACATGTTTTACTTTGCTTTTTTACTTGTCCTTTTAACAGGACAGAAGCTACAGCAATACATAATGACCCAACAAATCAAAGCAACTGTGAAGTGCTGTACTGCTTCCAAATGTAAAGATGGTTTAAGGTGGTCAAGGCTTTAATCTCTAGAACTTGGATTGTTTGGAGCTAAATATTATAACTGAGAATTGCATGGGGTTCTTCCTGTCTGTTTACTTAGTATACTAGTTCCAGTTCTGTGTAAGACATTTTCTTCTAACTTCTGTGTTCAGTTAGGATAAGAACAACTGCAGTCAACTAATCCACTTTGGGGAATGGAGCTCCTTAAAATACTATGAGATGTACTGATTTTTTTCTTTTTTTTTTTTCATCCTCCATATCAAAGCAATCTAGTTACTATTTTCCAGAAATCACCAGGGAGATCCTTTCCCAGTGGCAGTCAGCCTTTGAATGAGGTCTAAGAGAGATGGTGGACCCAGGCTCCTCTCCTTTTGGTCACATAAGTGAATTGCTTTCTCCCCAGAGCTGACTGAATCCTTTCCCCAGGTGCTCAATCAGTGGTTCATGCCATGACTCAGTAGTTACCATACACTGGTTATTAATACCATACATTGGTTATTAATGCCATTCTTGTGCCTATCCTCAATACAGCTCAGTGATCATTGCATATAGTGAGCTGAGGGAGACAGATCAGAATGCAGGAGACAGGGTTTGCTAGCGAGAGGAATGTTGGCAGGTTGAAGAAATGGCCTGAAATAAGAATGATCAAATTCAATAAAGATATAAATTTGAAATCTTGCATGTGGAGCGATAGAATCCAATGTAACTAAAAGCACTGTACTGTCTAGGTAGGGTTTTCATGTAGAAAAGGAATTAAAAGTCACAGTGAACATGTCACCCACTGGTTAGCAATGGGCCCTTGGATGGAGGAAGGCTGGTCACATATGAAATTACTGCCCAGCCCTTTATCCTAATTTTTCCCCTTCCTTCAGCATTTCTGTAACAGGATCTAGAGTGCTGTATTCAGTTCTGGGCTGCCCACACTGAAATGCAGGAGTGTGGAGGAACTTACAGGTCATGACTTGAACTGGTGATAGAGCACCTGGTGAAGGGCTGTGGCTGGCCAGGGAGCACAGGCAGATTGTTTGCACCTGTGAACAGAAGGGGTGAACCAAGGGTGGTGCCCTCCCTTATATATATATATAGTCCTCATAGGGTTCCTATGAGGACTAGCCACTTAAAGGAGAGCATGTCTTGGGTCTGGTCTGCTTACTGAGAGGAGCGCTGCACAGCCAGAGAGAGAGCTTCTTCATCAGTTGGGTGAGTTTGACTCTTCTTTCTGTTTATGGTTATTGTCCTATCTGTGAGTACTTAACCTGGTATTGTTAAGAATCTGTCAGAAGCAATTCTGCTTTTCTCTGACCAGAACATAGGAGCAGGTCCTGTGGAACGCCTTCAAGGCTTTGAGGTGGCTGGGATAAGCTAAATGTCAGGAGGCTCTGAGAAACCTGAGCTTCTGCAGGAAGAGAAGGGTGAAGGAGTGACCTTTAGTGTAACAAAATGAGGAATGAGGAATTCAAATTAGAAAAACAGGCAGTTACTGTCAGAAGATTTTCTTTGGTTTTTAGGGTGACAAGGCAACAGAATATGCTGCTGAGAGGTTGAATAGACTCCATCTTAAGATGCAAGGCAACTTTAAGCACTGGGAGACAATAACAGTTGCTTTTTTTTTTTTCTCTCCTCTACTTGAATTACACTATAGCCTACAACAAGTTGGGGCTGGGTGGAGGAATATCCAAGATCATAGGATCATCTCCAACACCTCCGAAAGTAGGCTTTTTCTTTAAGGAATAAGTTGATTGGTAATCGCTTGTTGCCTCCGGGGATGTGGATATTATTGATATGGTTGTTGCACTGTATGTTAACGGTGAGTTTAAAATGCTAAAAGTAGACTTCAGAGGGGGGATGATGTTTCTTGAGGGTTGGTTTTCTTTCTTAATATTCTGCAGTAAAGGAGAAAATAAGGTGTTTTTTTTTTTTAATTGCATTTCAAACTTGATATTTTACTGAGGAGTTCCAGCTACAAAGCAAAGTAAATACCCTTGGATTTTGAAAGGCTTCTGTGCTGATTCTTTCTTGCATTTTCAAAATTTGGTCTCTCACTGGAAGTGGAAGCAATTCATATTTTGTAGCTTTGTTCTGGTTCTGACGTGTAGAACACGTTCTCCTTTTTTATCAGTGAGTTGTGGGACTACACACCTGCCTGGCAATTACGGTATTAGGAAGTATGTGTGTTCTAAGTTGTCTTGGGGAAACCCTACTTGTTCTTGTCCAAGTGAATTGTAGAGCTTTAACTGATAGCTGTCAGCTGATGAGTAGTGGCTGCTGGAAATTGGATTTGGGATTTTAGTGGAAAATTATGATGTTGACAAATGTAGTGCATTGAAGTGGAAAATTAGCCTTCACAATGTGGATATTCTGAGAAGAAAACTTCTAGGGGATGATTTAGTGGATAAGCAGTTGAAAAGACCAAAAGACTATGGTTAATTGCACAACTTGCTTTTTGGGTTATTTCTGTTTTTATTGAATAAACTGTAGGTGAATGTTTCATTAACTTGGCTTTTAAATCTAGTCAAACAGCTATTTCTAATCTCAAATTTGTTATGCTTGCTGGCCTGACAAGGTACAATGAGTAGCCACTGGAATTATCAACTGATCTGGAGACTAAGTATTCTAATGACTCGTCTCAAAGGCTTTAATTTGCTTATTTTGTGATGAAATATTTTTGTTGCTGTTTCCAGGAAACTACTGCTCCTGCTTTGATTGTCCAGACTATAGAAGCTTAAAATGCTTAGGCTCTTAGGTACTTTGTCAAAATGGTCCGCAGCATAAGTAACCCTCACTGCAGACTGCTTTTTACCAGTTTTCCAGTCTCTAGACTTCAGTTAACATAAAACTACTGAAAACTTATATAATACCATTGTATAGGTAATTCATCTGCTTATCCCCATGTGTTTATACAGACTGGGCAAAGAACCCCTTGAGAGCAGCCCTGCAGCCTGAACTTCTTCAGTTGGTTTTGGTGTTTCATCACTTTAGTGTATGGGCCCACACTACTGAACAAAAATGTCTTGGTATTACACAGTGTAGCAATTCATTGCTTTGTGCTGCTTACTGGAACTTGTGCTTAAGGAAACAATTTTGCAAGGCACAGCTGAGCAATTGCTTACCTGGTAGGTCCCTTTCACTTTTCTACTTGGCTTCATAAGTCCACAGCAACTGAGAAACTTTTTTCTTTTTATCTGAAAGTATGTTGGTGTTTTGACAGGTCTTTAGTAGCATCATGGCTCTTAATAATCAGTCTGAGGGGAGAATCTATACTGAACTAATCACTTCTTTTGAGTAAATGATCTCAGAAAGTAGAAGAATAACAGTGCTTTTACACAGTGTTTATAAGAATTCCTAGTACTCTGAATAGCTTTGCAGCTGTATTTGCTTTGTATGTGGGAAGTTCTTGAAGTCACAAATAGTCCAGGAATTAAATTTGAGTGGTAGAAGAAATGGATGGTGAATGATCCATCTTTAAGAAAGCTGACAAAGAAGGAGAACTCTATTCTTGTTCTGCTTCTGGAAAAAGGTCATACTGAATCAATACTTCCAGGTGTTTTTTCTCTGGCTGTAGATGGAAGATGGATGTAGAAGTCCTTCCTATGCTTCCTAGGAATGTCTGTTCCAGTAATAGTTTTGATTGCTAAGCAGTCCTAACCAGTAAAGGTGCAGGAGACGAGATGAATCTGAGTAAAGAAATTTTTCAGAGGAGAATGAATTCATAGAATCATAGAATCACTAAGGTTGGAAAAGACCTAAAAGATCACCCAGTCCAACCGTTCACCTATTCCCAATAGCTCCCACTAAACCATGTCCCTCAACACAACATCCAGCCTTTCCTTGAACACCCCCAGGGTCGGTGATTCCACCACCTCCCTGGGCAGTTCATTCCAGTGCCTGACCACCCTTTCTGAAAAGTAATACTTCCTCATGTCCAGCCTGAATTTCCCCTGCCGTAGCTTGAAACCATTCCCCCTGGTCCTATCACTATTCCCCCCAGTTTAGGGGCTACGAGCACAGTGAACCAGTTTGCCATCCTCATTCTCTCTAGAACAGGGGAGACAAACTACTCATGTGCTGTTGACCAGGTTGATTTATTAAAGCTTGTGCTTGCCTCAGTACTGACCTTGCTTTTCATAGGCATTGGCATTGTGAATAAAGTCCCTTTCTTTATCCTAAGTGTATCATAAATACTGCATGTGCTCAGGACTAGGGATATAAGTCTGAGTAATCTGCCTAATGCTTGGCTCACTCTGGTAGTGTAGTACTCTTAGAAATTGGGATGGGGGGGAGGAGGGGAGAAAAGAATGTTGAAGAAATTAGGAGTGTGAATTACTTCAACCCTCTTAGTTTTAAATGAAGTTCTCAGTTGGCCCTGTTCCTCTAAGTTAATAGGAGTTGTGTCAAGGTGGCTGGGTGTTAATGGCATCTGCTAAATACTGTTCTGCATTTCCTCAGTAGGAGGTGAAGTTCTCCAGAAATTAGACTTAGATCTTATCTAATAATTTGTTTTTTAAATCTGGGATATGTTCACAAAGCTATGTAAGATAATTGCTGCTGCATTCAAGGGTGGATGATAAAGCCCCGTTCAAGGTTCCCTTTAATGGTGGTTTTGGCAAATCAGTCCAAAGTGACTTTGTCTTCTTTCCAGCAGTGATTTGTAGTGCATTTAGTAGGTAATAATCTGACACAAGTGCTTCAAGTGTGTTCTGTGGTTGAAATTGGTACAAAAGGGATGACTACATGTTAAAAAAAAAAAAAAACAAAAACAAAACAAAACTGTGTGCAAGCTCTGAGTACTTAAAGCATTTGGAATTCATTTAAGAAATGTTGTGTGACTTCTTGCAAAAGCAACCCAATTTTGAATGAGTAATTGGGAGAGTCTGTGGCTGTTTAAATATTTAAGTTGTCTGTTTTCTCCTGATTCTTGATGGATTGTTGCCCTTCTTCACCAGAGAAGTCCTCCCTGCTGGACAGCAAGTTTCAAGCATACTCTTTAGACTAACTGTATTGGTATGATGATTCTTCTAAGCTAAGCCTCAAGAAGAGGGAGGTGAGTAGTACTGGTGACATGGCTGCAGTACCAAATGAAGATGGGTAGAACCTAAGATATCCTGAAAACGGAAGACGTGGTCTTACAGGTGAATAAATGACTCTACAGCTTTTTGAAGTGGAAATGTCTACTGCTCATTTTGTGCTGAGTAGGTAAAAATGGTATTTAGAAAACAATCTGAAAACAACTTCAGATTGGAAGTGATGAATACTTTCTTTAAGCTGTAGAACTTTTAATAGCAAAGCTGAAAAGTCCCTTTTTCATAGAGAAATTGCTACAACAGTATATTTCTGCAGACTCAATTTTTTTGCAGGAAAACAGTATCTGCTGTTGAGACATAGAAATCAATTATTTTCACTATATGTGAACCTTACTAGCATTGAAAAATGATGCAGGCTATCAAGTTAGCACAGTTTTTGCTGATTAGCATTAGAGTAGCACTAAATGAGGTAAGGTCAAAGTCATGTTCCCAGTGAGAGAGGAGGAATATAATGAATCTGTATTCGGGATGTGGGTTAAAAGTGTATCCTGCATATTTTCAGTAAGGGGGGAGACAACTGTGTGTACTCTGTGAACTTCATTTGAAGATTTTTTCCAAAATATGTCAAAAATTATCTTCATTTTTGTAGATCCTTTTTTTTCTTTCTTTTTTTCAGGCTGTGGCTAAGATGTAGACTTTATCGGCTTCATGAATTAAATCTACCCTAGTTACTTTCTTGTTGTCTTATGGCATCAGTATTTGTTGTTAGTCATATCGCTCTTCTGTAGTGTCCTGTCCTTCATAAGATGAAGGAAAAACACAAAACAAGCAATGCAATTTTCATCTGCGTTTAAAAATCCCAATCAGATATCCTGTGCTTAGATTAACCCCAACTGACGTGAACTGGTTTTTGCTTTTAAGTGCCTAGACACCTTAAGGTATCAAGGATAAGTCTGTATATTCCCTAGATGCTTTTCACTTAGAGCTCCAAACAGGAATTTTTGAGAAGCTGCTTAAGTGTTATGTTTTGATCCTTTCGATGACTGAAGTTTATGACACTTACAACAGAACTTGATGTCACTTGACATGTTTGGACTCCACAAGAGTTGGCTTGTTTATATGTATGAACATATACTTAGCTTAAGGTTGTTTATTAAATACTAGGTTTTCAATGGACTAAGGCTGTTAATACAATATTCCTACCGTTACAAAGACAATGGAATGTGTGTGAGCACTTGGTTTTATTGATGCTCTAGTTTAAAATACGCTAAGTCAGAAGCTCCGAGCAATTCTTATGTGGTGAGTTTAAAATAGCTATTTTTTATGTAGATCAAATAAGAAAATTGATACCATGTTCTGTGTCAGCTGCGAAAGAAAATTGTCTTTCTAGTACATGGATTGACTTCTGTTTAGTGCTGTCTCCTTAATACAACTAAAGGCACTCTAAATGGATGCATGACTAGTCTATTAGTAAACAGACTGGTTCAATAATATTTTATGGTACTTAATGACAAAGATAAGGTAAAATTGAACTACTTCTTAACCAATGAAAAGGTTATTTGCTACCTTCTCTTGTAGGAAAACCAAGTCACTCCACACTTTGCAGCTATGCCAGTTTTAAGTGCTCTAATTCAGATGAAGACACCCTTTAGAAAGGTTTCAAGGAATAGTGAACCACAGTAAAACAGTGCTGTCGAGCAGCATGTTGAACGTGAAATATTTTGCTTATCATTATGTAGGCCTTCATGTTCTGTTGGATTATACTTAACATTAAGTTAAAAGATCTGGAAAGATTGCAGTTCTCTTATTTCTCATTGCTTCAGTAGATTTCATCTGGCATACTTTTCCACTGTTGTCATCTTTCCATGACAAACAGTTTACCAATTTATCTTTATTTCTGCATTAAAACCCAAAAGTTCTATAGCTGCATCCTTTAATGTTTAGAGATAAATTCTGGAATAAATTCAGGGATAAACTTACCATGCAGTACATACCATGTGGTAGAGCATGTGTTAAGGCAAAACAAAATAAACATGCACAGAACCAATCTATATAGAAAGTAAGCATAAGCTTCAAGATGCAAGTTGATCAGACAAACGTGCATCTAGGATACACTGAACTTATTTAATGAACTATAGTTTTCTCTCTCATTAGGAATGATTGCTGGAAGGCTGTATGTCAAGCCAGCATGAGGCAAGTGTAATTATGCCCCCGTAATTATGTAATACTGTATAATATATAACTGTATAATAATATAATATGACTATATAATACTGTATATAAATATATATTATAAATAATATAATACTATATAATACTATACTCCCCATAATACTGTGAGCAAATAAGGCAAATTCTTCTGGAGAAAATGAGGGAATTCAGTGAACTGTAACTAATGTGCCATAAACAGATACTACTTGATGGAAGGAGCAAATCCAGTACAAATGGCCAGAGATGTTGCTCTGGGTATGCTTGCTATTATTACCTACTGTTATTGATACAGCTTTGTAGATTATAGGGAGTTGGTTTTTTTTGAATACTAGAGGGCAGATGGGTTTAACTGGTAAGTTAGAACTACAATAGCCACTGATATAAATGAGAAGGGGATTTATTTTCTGTAATGTGTGTTTTTGTGTACTCTTCCAATCTGAACAAAACTAGTAGATGTGTTGATGACAACTTGTCTTAGCTTTTTATTTTGAGGAGTCATAACTGAAGGTATTCCAGCTTGCACATGCAGCTGGAATCTGTACTTGAAAATCTGCTCATGAATGTAACCTTATTCAGCTGTCCTTGGAACTCTTTCTTTGATCTGTTTTCCTCTTAAAAATGAAATTAGTCTATTAATCTTTTATGTTGCAGTAAGTAGGGCTCTGAAGAGTTCTGCCTGATAATGACAATAACTGACTTAGCTGATAAACTCATAAAAAAAAAAATTCTGATGAGTCCTTGCACTTTACAGGTAAAATGTAGTGAATAATAAATTTCGGGTCAGCTCTCACTGATTGGTGCATGCTGTAGCAGCCCATCTGATATTATATTTTGATGCTGTGATGTGAAGCTTTCTCTATGGATTCATCTGGTGACTGTTCAGTCAATGCTATGAATGTCATCTCATCATCTGGTTTTGTTTATTCCTATATCTAGAACAGTGTTCTGCGGTTTCTGCCTAGTGAGATGCTGCCTTGCATTTCTCTACTTTGCATGTCTCAGTGTTGACTAACTTAACATGGTATTCATATGTGCTGTAGATAGTGCAGTGAGATGACATACCAGTGACACACAAGAGCAGGTAACAAAGTGGTCTTTGGTGTAAATGCATCCTTGCATGGGGAAATGCATGCTGGGAAGTATAGGTAATGTTTATAGCCAAAATAACAGTCAAACTAAACACCATTGGTAAAAACTTCTGTGAATTCTAAAGCTATTTAAGCTTTTATTTTGAAAATATCTCAATTCTTCAGCACTTAAATCTCTCTCTGCTGAGACTTGATAGGCGTACACTCTTCTTTATGCCTCCACACCATCTTTGATGCAAAAAACAAACAAACAAAAGCAAGAATATTTTATTTTAGAAAACCAAAATAATAATTTCTGAGCAAACTCACGTGTATGGTGTTGTATGGCTGATGTTACATTCCAGGTGCTCCCATATTGTCTAGTTCTTACTGACAGCTGGTTATCCACTCAGTCCTGAAAAGCCATTTTACTGGTGTGCATGCCAGTAGGATACAGCAAGGCAGAAAGTAGCTTGTGTGATGGTTTAGCCTCAGACTGAGATGATTTTGACTCGTGTTAAAGAGGCTTAGGAATTTCAGAACGTTTTTTCCTTTAGCAAGAGCATTGAACCTAGGAATTGACAGCCCTCTCAAACCTGAATCTGTGATAATAGGGTTTTATCAGTCCCTTCTTCATTAGGCTTCTACTGTATGACTTCCTCCTTGTAATACATAAGAAAATTGGTTTCTGTCTCTGCAGACCTCCACTGTGCTCATTCTGGTTTTATTTTTGCTTTTTATCTAACTACAAGAATGGGGTTATTTTTGCAATTAATCCAGTAACTAAAAATTCATGAATTGCTACAGAAAGAGTAGCCACTATCTGTTTTTTGTCTTCCAGTGCCAACTAAGCAAGTTGAGGGGGTGAGGAGTGGGACAGCTTATGAGGTATAGTATAGGTTAAGTGTAAGTGGCTCTTACGAAATCTCTTCTGGTTTACTTTGAGCCCACATACCTACAGGTCAGAAATTTGAAGGAGATAGCATCAGTGTCAGCCCCTTTCATGGGCTTCAGGTTAAATTATGAATGAATGCTGGTGAAGAGCAGAGTGAGAGTAGGACAAGAAGTAATTCACATAAAATCTAGTAGGAAAATGGTGGAACGAGCAAGAGAACAAGTGCCTCTAAAATAAGGTTTATTGGACATTTGAAGTAGGATTATGCAAGCCATACAACATCTCTTCTTGCATAATGTACAGGTTCTGAAAATAATGCCTCCTGTTTATTACCGTGGGAACCATAATGGCTGCAAGGAGGATAGTAATGCTACCTGATAGAGCATATGTTCAGGTACAACGTAGTCACCACCACTGGCTATGTATTTCAACCAGCAGATGTGATCCCTCTTTGCCACTGTTGAAACATGCCACCCACCACCTCACTGTGCTCACATCCACTGTTTGGATGTGGCTCTCTATATGTTCAGCAAGTGTTAGTAAATGTCAAGGATTACTTTTTTTTTTTCCAAATAGAGTTCAGTGACACTTCTTCATCCACACTTCCATTTTGGAGTCTGTTTTATCCAATCACTCTCTCCACTGCTATCTGTTGCACAGCAACAAAATGCAATAGAACATTGGTAGGAAGGTTTCACCCCTACTGCCATCCCACCAACACTCACCTCTGACATAATGGGCCTACAGAATTAAATAGGATGCCTTGCGTTCAGAGCACCCCTTGTACGTTGGGAAGTAAATAATGGAAGCATAGTTCAGAGCTCACCTCAACTACAAGTAGGGGATTTAGTGAAAGCACAGCTCCCTCTCTTGACTTTCATGATACGCTGCAGAATGTCTTGTGCTGGAAAAAATCCTATAAAAGTGCTTCCACATGATTATTTTTGGATGTTGGCAGTGATGCTGAGGGAAGATGCAGACATCTGACTGTAATCCTGGTTTGTCACTGGAGCTTGAAACAAAAGCAGATGGGCTCAATTACATTCCTTTGTGCATACCAACTGCGAAGAGCAATTGGCTATGCTTCAGGAAAGAGAATTACACTGAGACAATTTCAGGCTATTTCTTATTCTCTCTGTTGTGTTTTTAGGCAAATCTCATGCTGCTCTATTTAAAATGTCCTGAGCTGCAGGTTTGAATACAGTAGATCAAATGACATGTATAGCTTCTGAGTGTGCTAGGCAGAGCTACCTTACCTGGTTTTCCCATCTCAAGTAGCATACCTTCTAAGGCAGTTAAACACAAGTGAGAAAGCACTTGAAGAAGAAACTCAAAGCACTTATCAGCTACTGATCACTGGGATGGAGGCGTATTTGGAAGGAGGAAAAGCTCAAAACTCATTTATTTGAAATGCTGATACAAGTGTGATATTTTTCTATTATTGTATATTTAGATCAATAGGAAAAAACATTTCCTCATCCATTAATGGGCTGTAAGATGTTATTCCTAAATACCTGCCCAGCCCTTAATAAAACAAGACTATGGTTTGTGTTTTGCTACAGAAATTGGAATTCTAAAGGGAGGACTTCTGCTGGCTTCCAATAATACTACTTAAGTGTTTTAGTACCTGAAGTGATTTAGGGCATGGACTGTATTACTGATTCCTAGTTTCTTCAGTGCTTCAAATCAAGGCACGAAGGAAGTGCAGGTTGTTGGAACCAACAAATAACCACATTCAGTTCAAGTCTGTATGCTATCATTAGAGCTGTGTTTGTTGCGTGATATTCTATAGAACTTGGCATCCAATAGAAATGCCACTATTGTGATGGAAGCGATTTCATCTCTTAGTGACTTGACTTTCCTTTCCTTACTTTGTGCTTTCTTATTTTAAACAAAATTCCAATCTCTGTCTAATGTTCCTGTATGGAAACACAACAAGGTCCTTGTATCTCAAGGTGGTTGTGTGAATTCAGCACTAAAGAAGAGAAGTGATGAGATGGATGCACAGGAAGACTATTTGTGTGTATGCTTGCCTGTTTTCCTTTAAATATTCCTGGTTTAATCAAACTGAAAAGAACTTGCTACAAAAGCAGAGCCATTATTTCATGTTTGTTTTACTGCTTCTTGACTATTGTGGGGAAGAAAATTTCACAGATCAAAAACCATCTTCCTTTTATAAAGATACTAAAAAAAGAGATTATTGTCTTAGGAAGAACTATAAGAATGTAGCAAATAAACACACTCATGAGAGTTATGAGTAGTTTCATTAGTTCCATTGTATTTTGTATAAAGCATACTTGAGCACTCCTAAAGCAAATCTGAAAGAAGCCATCTCCTTAAGCCAGGAATCCTTTTTTGCTGCAGTGCAATTCCTTTTTAAGATGAGAGGGAGTGCAGGCAGGATGCTTGCAGTGAATTGTGTGAAATGCCACTGGGTTGAAGTAATGTGCAAAGAAAAAATGAATTTCTGTAAGTTCTGTATTCAATGGCAACATATACAACACATTTTGCTCTCAGGTCTGTGGCTGCTGTGTGGTTCATCTTAGCTATTTATGAGGTAATTATGTTCAGCCTCGAGTGCGTAAAGCAACAAATTACTCCCATGGCTCAGATAACTGTTTTGCTGCAGTTTAGCTGTCCTGTGCATAGAGTGCTTGCTATCTAGAGTCGTATGTTTTCTTTGTCAGATGGTTTTATGACCACATAGTAAACAGGTTGTACAGTTGCTCACAAAACCCCAGCTGAAGAACTCAATTCATGCATAACTGATTCTGCTCTGTGTTTGTGGCCTTGATTGCTGTGGCATGACTGAAGTGGGAGCACCCAGGGAAAGGAAAGCACTTAAGTACAGAGCTTGTGGAATCTATCTCCAGCTGTCTGGATGTGGCTTTGGGCATTCTGCTTGAGGTGATCCTGATTGAACAGGGCACTGGATAAGATGATCCCCAGAGTGCCCTTCAGGTTAAATTTTTGATTTACTGAAAGCTCCCCAAGTACAGGGACGCTGTCAAGAGCTGTTTCACTCCAAGTGCTTCAAGCACTCACATGCTCACTTATTTGAGGTGCTGGTGAAGTCCAAAAAAGGGCAACGAGGCTTGTGAAAGGCTTAGAGAATATGCCCTATGACTGAAGAAACTGGGGCTGTTCAGTCTGGAGAAAAGGAGGCTGAGGGGAGACCTTATTGCTCGCTTCCAATATCTGAAAGGTGCTCACAGTGAGAGTGGTGTTGGTCTCTTGTTTGCAAAGCACTCTCTAAGCAGAATATGTTTATGTTCTTGTTGAAACTACTAATATTGTCTTGTAAGGACCAAGTGCTTAGTTTGTCTTGAAGTGTACTACTACTTTTCCATGGAACTCTCAAGTCCTACTTCACTAACACATAAATATTTTACCATAGGCAATTTGTATTTAAGAGGATAAGAACAGCAGTAAACTGAAACAAGACTGATAAGCAGTACTTAAACGGGGGGAAAAAAAAAAACACCCCTCGTGTATATACCCTCGAGGAGCAGCATTTGTGTTATAATGTAGATGACTATGGTAGAAAAAAACAAGTTGTTTCACTATTCATTTTATGTCAAAATAGTGTGAATGATACCTCTTCCTCTTGGTCCAGTTGTGATGTCTATAGTTGAGGTGTCAAAGTCTAATGTAAAATGCTAGTAGGCTCTGTGAAGCAACACTTGTTTGTGTTGTGTGATCTAACAGAACCTCCAGAAATACTTTAAATGTATCAGATGTATTTTCATTGCATGTTTAATGAAGACAGAAAATTATTAGCAGTTATTTTCTACTTGCAATGCAAAGAGAATTCATGAGAAGAGTGATTATGAGAAAAGGGTAAGGGGTGCTTTAAAAAAAGGTCAAAAAAGGTCATAGTGAATGAGAGGTGAGGAGGAGAACTTGGTTAAACCAAACTCTTAAATGCTGTCAGATGTGCTGAGTAAATGAGTGCAACGGAGTACATCTGTCACAAGTATAGCAGCATGCCTATTCAAAAGAAAATGGAATCATGCTGGGTTGCTTATTGTCACTTTTATGAAAGCAATGGAGGGAGATATCTTGAATATTACTGGAATGGTGCCTGGATCTGCTGATGCAGGGAATGTACTGTGTAAGAAATCATACAGAGTGTGATGTCATGCTGATATGGGTATCATGGAGAAAAGCAGAGCATGAGTATTGTAAAGTAGTTTATATAATGAGTGAGGCGTGAAAACCAGGCATTTAAGTGTGATGAATAAGTCTTTTTAGTAAACCTAAAACAGGCACAAATGAAAATAGTATGTGATGTAAATAAGACCCTCTTTCTGCATTTTTCTGTGCTTATATTACAGCAGGAAATGATGAAGGCAAAATGAAACTGTTGAGATGGAAAAAAAAAAAAAATCCCATCTACAGAGTAAAAGAAATTAGTAGGAATGGCTTTCAGTTGTGTTTGTTTTTTTTTTTTTTTCTTTGAGAAATCTGAGTACAATTTGAGCATCAAACCTTCAACTTCAACACTCAGTGCTTTTACTTAACTTTCTACAATTTTATAACAATGGCTTTTTCAAGAGAGTGGTTTGGGTGTTTTGAAATGAGTCACCAGTGTAGATTGTGGCTGTTATGAGGAGCCAGAAATCAGGCATTCCTCAGCTGTCAATCAATTTCTTAGATTTCTTACCTGGCAGCATATTGTTAAGTGTCTTAATTCACTGATTAAAAAATGTACCAGTATTTTTCTACATAAAGGTCTTGATAATCAAATATTTGAGAAAATGTAATGTTAAGGGCCTACTGTAATAGATTTAGTCAACAAAGTTCTGTCTCTCATAGATGTCAATGCAGTAATCAGTAGCATTAAATGTTAATGGCCACATAGCCAGTAACCTCTGTGATACAAGTCGATCACTTTCCTGTAGGGTGAGCCAGGATAATTTGTTGGCACTGATATTAGAAATACTATTGACAGTTTCAGTGTGAAATTATGACTGTTTTATAGATTCAAAGGAATTGTAAGTGATAAGCTATTCAAATAATTAGTTGATAATCCCCAAACCTTAAGTTCAAGTTTAGAAGGTGGAGTTCTGCCTTCTAATGTTTTCTTTTTGAGAGATCTCAGGCTTGCTGCTAAAAACTGTGTAGTGTTTAAAGGGTTTATTCTGACAAAAAAATATCTGTAAACATAATGATGAAATATGAAGAATTGAAACTTTTAAAAAAGGAGATAAAATAATAAGGATAAATTAAAAAACAAATCTCAAATTTCATATGTACAGGGAAAGGTTGGAGAAGGAAGGGAAGCTGCGCAATAACCTTGGTTTTGATTGCTCAGATATGTAGAAGAAACAACCATTCCAGCCTTGCATTATGACTGACATTTGCAATATTCTATGTGGTTTGTATGCCTCAGCAATGAAGGTCTGTTCTAATTATGGAAAATCTGGTAGGTTGATCTCATCTTATTTTATTTTCAGGAATAAACAGTAAGAAGTTCTTAAGAATTCTGGTTTTTGTATACTTTCAGTGTATCATTGCAATGAAAGTTGATATTCAACATAATGCAGTCTCTAATATGCTGCAAAATCTCAGGTTTTTTTAAAAAGGGAGGTGTTCATTAACTTCCAGGAGAGCTGTGGGCTCAGGATGCTCTATGATTGCTTGGGCAGACAACAAATGCCCCTCTTCCTCCTTTTCCTCTGTTTTATTGGTGAGCATGACACTGCACAGTATGGAACGTCCCTTTCAGACAGACTGGGTGAGCTTTTTCCATCACAGCTCCCTGTGCACTGCGCTCTGCTAACTGGCAGGATAGCAGTAGGAAAGCTCTTGGCTCTGTAGGACTGCTGCTCTGCAACAACTGAAACATCAGCATGTTATCACAACTGCTTTGAACGAAAAATAAACATGGCTTCGTGCAAGCTTGTAAGAAGAAAATCAACCTTATTCCAGCCAAAATCAGTGACAGAACACATGCTTTTTCTTTCTTGGTTATGTTGGGAAATAATCCAAGTAATGTTTGTCAGGACGGTATCTCTGATAAAAGCAGAATTTATTCGCGATTGCAATGGCGGCGTCCCGCAAGCAGCAGCGTGCCTATGGACACAACATGACAGCCTTCAGACCCTGTCTTCTCCCCCTTGCTTCCCCCCTCCCCTGTTTCCCCACTGGCTGGGTACTCCAGGTTCACAATCTTATCAGAAGGTTTACATTTGCTATTTACTTGTTAATTTATGTTATCTGGTGCCAGTCAGTAGCCATCCTGTTGTTTCCAAGATGTCTCGGTGCTCTCCTTGTCCTACTGATATGGTGATTTTCTTTAAAGTCATCATCGTTAAACAAAGAGCACTGGGGGGCATGCCATGGCTTGTTCTCTGGTTTGTTCTCGTGCAGGATATTCTTGCAGTGTGTAATGACAAAATATACATATATACAGAGTGTGCGTTCCTGGGAAGGTTCGTCTATACGATAAGTGATGTAAACTTATCAGAGATCTACCCCAAGTTAAGTAGAAGGACTCCCAAAAAGAACTATGATGGCGGAGATCATGAAATAAAAATAATATACAATTCTAATGCAGAAACATTTGTTTCCCACAGTTAGAATCATAGAGTACATGAAGTTGCAGGAACTACACTGATTGCTTCTGAGTACATGAAGTATAACACGAAAAACACGCAATTTATGATGATAACTGAGGATTACTTCACTAATTTTCATTTTTAAGTAATTCAGAAAAAAAAGGTTTATCCCAGCTTCTTTGGACACTGAGGAGAAGAGGTGCAACCAGTAGTAGTTAGATTTTGCCCTATTAGGGTCCCTGTTATTGAACAGGAAACTACCACAGGTTACACCAAGACTTTGAGAGAAATTATCAATGATATGCTCAAAAACTGGATTTTTGGTGCTTGGAATACTTACTAGTGACCTGAAATCCAAGGACAAAACATGTTGGAAACACCTCATTGATAAGGAGGAAAAAAATCATTTCCCATTGTGTGACCAGCCAACGGATAAATGGGAATCGGGATGAAGGTAATCGAAGGATAACTTCCAGCTGCTAATGTGATGGAGCTGTGAAAAGTACTGGTGAGACTTCAGAGGTTCTCAGGCGAGGCCTTTCTGTCGGTGTCAGCGAAGTGTCAATGCCGTGTGAAGCGAAGTGTTAACAGCTTAAGGCCATTCACTACCTGGTTTACATACTGTGTTACATCCTGCCTACAGATATCTGAAATAAAAGAATGCAAAAAGGTGCTGAATTAAGGGAGTAAAATAAATATGAAATCCAAGAAGCTGACTAATTTAGGTTGGTAAAATATATTATTTTGCAGGCCGACTTGCTTGCATACATAGAACAAAGCTAGCTTTTCTCTCTCCTGTGAAGAAAGACTAGTGCCACAAGATGAAATCTAAAACTCTTCATCATATCATTTAGAAGCCTCTTCTCTACTCTTGTATTTTCAAGTAGCTGAACAACCTTCCTTATGGGACTAAAAGCAGAATAGAAAATTATGTAAAAGAGAGGTAGGTAACTTTATGGCAACGATGGTCCAGGTGAACATCTGGAGAATACTTTATTTGAAAATGCATCTCTAAAATTTTAAGTAGTGAAAGGATCAGGCAGAATCTTGGGAATTATTTAAGTACTGGAGTCACTTCTGAAACCGAAACTCTCATTTCTTAGACGCTGGATATGATTTTGAAGTCTTTCTGTTTCAGGTCTCTGATTGCCTTGGAGACTGAAGTCATTGACTGGGAGTCAGCTAGGTCAGCTAATGCAAAATGCCTTGGGCAGTTTTCAGTAAATAGGAGAAAATTCAAAGAGTTAGACTTGTAATTCTCTCCTGAACTCTTCAGTCCTGCTTTGAAAGCTTTTTCCTTTCTCATTCAAATTAACTTAGGCCATACCATTTTCCCCCCCTCCCAGCTTTATAACTTTTTTCTTCCCTTTGGCTGACTTCTCTCAGTCGAGAAGAATGCTCAGTTCCCTGCAGTATCACTGAAGGTAGTTCACTCAGTCTATTTGTAGGTCTTTCCATTTCCTGAAGTGTTTACCTTTTCATCCTCATTTTCTGAAGACATGATTGTCTTAAGAACGTATCTTGTATTTCCTTTATTAAACAAAAGTCTCAGATCATCAAGTTCCAACTCTGCTTCACTATTGGTTTGTATCCAAGGCATTTCTCCTCTGGTAAATTAGCTAGTTTATCTTATGACGACAACAACAACAAAAAAATGATTATAGGGAGAAATAGGAGGGTTGTTTCTTGATTAAAGCCTACCTCCAAGCTCTGGCTCAGTTTTTTTTCAGTAATCCATTTTTTAGTACTCTCTTCTACAAAATGTGCTGTATGTTAATATTCTGTTCAGTGAATGTGAATGGAGGAATATGATCTGATCTTGCAGCGTGGGATCTGTGGCTGCAGTCAAAGGGAAGCTTGTCAAAACCAGAGGGCATAATGAGAAAGTGAAGAGGTGGTTCAATCTTTACCTTCCACTTCCAGAGAGCCGCCTTATTGTAATTCTCAACGTTGATATTAAAAAAAACACCTGTGTTTGGGCAGAAGAGAACTGAAAGTAATTGGGTCTCACTGTTGCTTTGAAGATTTGGGTACAAATGTCTGTGTCTGTAACTATCCAGCTCTTGCTGCCTATCCTTGCTGCTGGGCTATTTCTTCATGCTGAGAGGGAGGACACCAAACCTAGGGAAACCTGGAGACACTCAGGTCCCTCACTCCTTTTCAGGATAAAATTCTCTGCTGAAGCTGCAGCTCTGCTGTAGGCTCTGGAAGTGCCCAGACCTACTCTCCAAGTTTGTGCATAGTCCAGCAGTGTTCCACAGCTCTGCTTGCATCCTGCTTCTCAGGGGGAATATCCATCACAAGAGGAGGCTGCAGACAGGCAATGGAATGGCAGTTAGATAAGTGCTGCAACAAAATGAATTCTGGTAATATTTAAAACACTTGCTATAAAATTTCCTACTGTAAGTTTTGGAGTAGGAAGTTCTGCAAAGCAGCTTTTGACTTTTTTAGTTTTCTCGAGGTTGATTTAATTCAGAAACAGCATCAGTCCTATGTTGTTGAAAACAAATCCACTGCAATTTGCAGTCTCACCTGTCTTCCAGACTATGTATGTCTAGCCTTGACAAGCCTTTGACCAAACAGTTTTGATAACTTGCCATTTTTTCCCTTTTATGCAGTCTATGTGCCTCACTGGTCTGCTGCAAGTGAATGTGCAGGAGTTACCTTATCCAAAAGTCTTTACCTTAACTAAAACATTTCACCCCTTGTGACTAAGTCTCATAGAACCATAGCCAAAAGCTATTTGAGCTGTAAGAATTGGCCTTTTATCCTGCTAACAAACAGCTAATTTTGTGGTTTTACAAGAGTAGATGCTTGCCCTTTTCTTTACACAAGGCATGGTATTTGTTAGTGGAATTACAGAATAATGCTATGTTCAGTTAAATAAGCAGTTGTTCAGAGAAAGGACTGAACAAGACTGCTGTTGGGAAACTGTTCTATTATTTATTTTGTACTTGGATTTCCAGTAAGATTTTGACAGTGAAGGCAGCCAGGAAAATGAACTGAAAGAAAAAAAGCAAAATAAAAATGAAATTGCTGGCATTGCAATAGCTTTTTCAACACAATGTCTATAATGGGTGGGAGGGGAAATATGGAAAGCTGCTCTTCTTCCACCTTGGGACTTGCAAGGAAGTTGCTGTAATGCCAGGCTTGACTCTGACATTTACTTTTGGTTAGTGGAGAAACTGCAAGCAGTGATAGAAAGAGCTGAGTCACGAAATCGCATGGACATGTTCCCCCCAGAATTCAGGTGGGCATATTCTCAGCCTTTCTGTTACTAAAGATCATGCCAACTCTGTTCTATATATGCAGTAAAAAAACAAACACAAAAATGAAAGATGTTCTCACTCAGGGTGGATTGCTCTCAGGTGGTTGCAATTTTCTTTCTGTTCAGCAACAAACACGTCCTATTGTGAAGCAAGTCAGACACCTAGTGTCTGGTTCATTTATTTATTGGGTAAATGTGTAATTTGCAGGCTAAGCATGCTCGAGGTATCTGTTTGACTCTGAGGAAAAAAAACTGTGTTTAAGGATGTTACTTAATTCTAGAGAAATAAAAGCTAATTCTGGTAATGTTATAGCAAATGCAAATCAGAGCCTTGCAAAAATATACTGATGTACAGTAAAGCATTGCTTAGAGCAACAGTGTAATTGTAAGGAGACAGTACTGCATTTGACAAAGCGTTATATCTTTTTAAGTAAGCAATAACTGAAAGTGTGAGGATGTGACTTAATTTCTGATTGCTTAAGGAGTATTTAATATCATAATCTTGCATGTCCAGTTTCTTAACAGGTTATTTTTCTAGATTTTTTTATATCCAGGAAGCTCTATGTTTTCTGATATGAATAAATGCAATTTAAGCATATATTAAACTGCTTTCAAAAAAAATTGGCTGTATGGATCTTTGAAAGTAACAAACGAAACATAGAAATAAGAATTAAAAAGTCCCCTATAATAGATTACACTGAAAGAGCATTCCTGATTCCTTGCTTTGATTCTAAGGAAATATTACTAGATCTGAAGAAACTTGCTGAATGTAATCTTTTAGTACTGAAGCCTCTGCCATTGCATCCACTGACTTTAAGAAGGTCTCCATCATTACTAGAAAGGTCTTGTGAGTTGGAGTAGAGTTGCAAAATATAGTTAGTTATGCTAAGAACAATGAGGAGGTGAGATCCTTGTATGTACTTCCTCCCTGGTTAATATGTTTTCTGAGCAGATGCCACACAACAACTTTGTAATATAAGCAAATACAAATTGAATGACAGTAGAAGAGAATGCATTAAACTGCATTACTTGAACATTGTTCTAGGAAGGTGCTATATCTTGCTTCTGTGTTTGAAACTTCTTGGTTTTTCTGTAGTTCAGATGAGCATGATCAGGTTCAAATCAGCACCTCCATTCCTGGGAGTGGGTGCAGTTCTGTCCAAGCTGTGGAGGTCATTACGTGGATCTGCCATCACATGGATGCCTAAGCACTTAGCATTTGGACAAAGGGAGAATCATCACTGTTTCTGAATCACTGTGTACACACTCGCTTCTCTTGTATTAAAAATAAAAATTCTGAGGAGAGCTTTTACTTACAAATGAAGAAACTCATTTTGACAAGCAGCCTCTTCTATTTTTACTTTCTGAGGAAAGATTATTGGTCATTTGGCTCTGAATGATCTCAGTTTCAGTGTCAGAAAGGCTGAATTATGTTATTAGGAATTTAAATATCTCTAAAATAGGGTTAGTAATATATTTTCACATATATTTTACAATATCTAAGTTTTGACGCTTCAGTGAGATGTGAAGCTTGACATCTTAAATGTCTAATGACTAGATTAATTAGGAAAAAATAATTATGGAGCAATAATTGTGGACCAACTTCATTAAGTCAAATTGTTTAGGTAGTTGGGAGGAACAAGATCTGGTGCTTTTGAACCTTCATAAGCTTGGTGCTTATGTGAATGTCTTTAAGTACGTTTAGGCTCTGAAAATGACTTATGTTCCTATGATACTTGCGAAGATGGTTCAGATATCTTGACGAAAGTGATGTTTTGATCGAAGTAGGAAGAAATAGCAAAATCTCCTGACAAGTAAAAAGTATTAAAACAAAATAGTTGAGGTTTCCAGATTTGCTGTCCGTGGTTGGTGTTGAGAGACTATCAAGGATATCAAGGATAGAAAATGTAGAGGTTCCAAACCATACAGGGCCTCAGCTGCTTGTGGCTGGCTCAACTCTGCAGGGTCACAGTGGGTGAGGGGTTGGGCCCTACCCCTTGGTTTTGCTTGAAGCATCATATCTATAGGCATTTAATACTACCTTCCAGGTCTTCCACTGGCAATGGAAAAGAGAGAAAATGGTTTATCATATTTCACTAGTAGGAAATTTCAATATGTACAGGAGTTAAATAACTTGACTGTGATATATTGTCATACTTTATTGTTTTAAAAGATTATCCTTACCAGTGGAGTTAATTGGTGTTTCAGGTTTTCTACAAATACTTTATGATGCTTTAATGGAGTAGATCAGGTTGGGGTTTTTTAAATTGCCAAAGAACAGTACTCACTCATATATGTTAAATACATAAAAAAAAAAAGCTTGTACACACTAAAAATAAATAAAAGGACTACTCAAATCCTAATAGGCTCTAGGCTGATTAATGTATTCAGCTGCATGATAGTTCTGTAGGAAACTATGCAGCAATAATAAAAAGATGCTAAGATGCTTCACGTTGATTTTAAGGTCAGTAGAGAAACTTAAAAGCTTCAGGCAAGGATCTGTGCAGGAGGTGAAATTGCTCACACATCCAGGAAAAATCACAAGTACCCAGCCAAGAACAGTATGAAGTTCTAAAGATAAGCAGTTTCAGAAAAGCAGATCTCCCTTTGTGCATTCATGATGCATAGTCATCAGAAGAACAAGGTTTTGCTTCCTTTAAAGTCTTAATGTGCTAGATTGAAGAGTGACAACCATGTGAAGTATCAACTCCTGCGTATTTAGCAATTGGGAAGAGCAATTTAAGACATGGAATTTGGTTGGGTTATATCAAAAAGTTTCTTAGCTCCTGTAAATATTCAGCTGTGTAACACCCAGCATTTTTGTTTAAGAGAATTTTCTTCTAAAGGCAAAATTACACAACTTCAAACATCAGTAATGGCAGAAGTATTTTTTTTTTTTTTATGTAAAAGAGGAACTGAAATAGAATACTATTAAAATGATGCAGTGCAACTCTGTCTTGCTAACTTTGCTTTTGCCTTTCTTGGCATGACTTGTGCTGAATTTGCTTTCCAAAGCAACACTTGCTTGCTTGTTCTGCCTGTTATATAACTATTTCATAAGTTTAAGTAACTGTGATTCTCTTACCAACCTCTCTTCTTCTCACTTTGGATGTGCAATAATTGGAGTAGAAGGAAAAAGCCAACTGCCCCAAATGGCTTTTGTCCTCCCTGTAAGCCTCTGCTGTGACTGATGCATTTTTTTCAGTCCCACTTCCATGTTAGACTCATGAAATCATTAAGGTTGGGAAAGACCACTAAGGTCATCTCATCCAACCATCAAAGTGCTGCTGTGCTTACTAGTCCTAGTATTTCCCTTGCTTTGATCAACCCACCTGTTCAAAACCCTATTTCATATTCCCTAAAAGGGAGGCAATGTCCCATAGGCACTTTGCTTCCCAGCAGGTTGCATTGAAGGAGGAATGCATTCTAACTGCTCCCAGGCTGTGCAGGGATCAGAGGGCACCTATGAGGGCTTGTGTTAAATGGCACTGTGGTGAGCCAGAGTGGCCCTGGCAATTCTTCTGTACTGAGCTGAGTCTGGAGGTATGGGATTTGTCCTCTTGGTATAGGACGATGGACTGCTTATTAATGAGAGCCTGCTTAGAGCTCATCAGGGATGCATAAGTTTTCATGCGTGTACTTCTCTTTCCGACTGTAGGCAGCTAACAGGTGACATGTCATTGATAGCTGCCCTTTCCTGAGTCAGACTTGGGCATTTTCCCAGCAAGTCTCCCCTGTGGCACGCTTGGACAGATGCTCTGGGCAAGCAGAGGAGGGAGGAAGGGGAGTGGTACATGCTGCTCTCAACTCTGGAGTTACTGCTTTAAAGGGGGAGAGGGGGGGAGGGAGGAAGGATTTCAAAAGGGGGAAAAAAAAAAAGAAAAAAAAAAAACAGCAAAAATCAAATGTTTCAAGGATGGGGACCAGTAGTTTCCTTAATATAACTAAAAGTGGTTTCTTTAGGGGGGAAAAAAAAAAATAATCAAGGCTCTAAAGTATGGAACAGAGAAACCAAGAGCTATTCCTTCCTGTTTTTGAGGAGCAGTGTAACTGTACGTAGCTTACCACACATCCCAGATCGAGACCTGAGCAAGCACCAGGGAAACCCAAGTGTGGCCAGAGGAACTTCCCCAGGCAGCTGCACTTGTTTTCATTGGTATGGCTTAGCCCCTCCCAGCTGGACCAGTGGGGAGCGAGATGGGTGTCAGGCTCCTAAAGTTAGTCCAGAAATTCGTGGAGTTACAGATGTCTCCACTTACCCTTCTTATTTTTGTACGAGTTCTGCAGAAATTCTATTATGCTGTTACTCCAAGAGCAGAAGAACTTTTGAAACTAGTTACCCACCTTAGAGAAGAGCTGCAATGCTTAGCAAATGCTGCAGAGCTGGAAGAGCAGCTTCATGAAAATACGGTTCCTCAGATAAGAGAGTTAAAAGCATTTTGCACTATTATTTTTACTATAGGAAGTTATTTTTTTTCCCCAGACTGCAAGCTTGGGAAAACTGAACTTAAGGTGGCTTCTTTAATTGAGCTTTATTTTAATTTTGGGTTAAACTGAGACTCTTGCAATGTCAGCTGTGATAATTGAACTGGATAAACTTTCTTCGGATGAGAGTGAGAGCAAAAAGGATTCCAAGTCAGATTTTAAGGAAGGCAAATTGAGTGAGTTCTGTGCCGAGTATTGTGGGTTTCAACTTCACTGCTCCCATTCAGCACCAGCTGGTAAGCCTGCATTTATATCAACTGTTTCCTTAGCTCTGTGTCTATTTACTCATATAACATGCTGTGGGTCAAGTGTAAGACTGATGAGAAACGCAGGAGAGGCTTTGCTGTCATGTGTAGGCAAGCCAAAGTCATTTTCCCTGCCAGTGAAGGGAATAACTTACAGTTGATTCTTTAATAATATTTTCAGAGTCTTCTGAGTACTCTAGTGAGAGCTCAAGAGACTGCTACTTTTTCATCATCTGGATGGTGAGCTGTCTGTGTGAGGTACTGTGGCTCTTAAGTCAGGGCAGTCCCAGCAGCTGCATTGGCACGACACATACAAGGTATAGATACAAGCTGTGCCTGCTAGTGCTTAACACCATGCCCTCTTCTTTCCTCTGAGATTTTTCATCGCATCAGGGTTTGTAAAGAGGGAACTGCATGTGTTGCAACACTTTTATAACCAGTGCAATTCGTTTATCGCTTTTGTTTTGTGGTAGGTGTTAATATAGGCTGGAGTAATGATAGATTAGAGATTAGATTAGATAGCAAGAGGAGACACTCCAACATGTCAGCTGAACGAGCACCTTGAACTTCCCTGAGATATCAGTCATGGAAGCATACAGTATGTGGTTGCCTTGAATTTGCTAATGTTACTGTAGCTGACCAGTGCAATCTCACTTATCTCCGTAAAACTTCCTTAAAGTAGCGGATGGTTGCAAATTTAGCTAATGACTTTTAAGAATGGCTACTCTGATTGCCCGTGGGACTACATCATATATTGTGTCTTGAATAGTTCCCAAGGGATATTCTTAGTTTTATTGTGTTTTCATTAGTTTATGACCACTGGAACAAAGGGCAAGCAAGAAAAATGAACAGTATCTTGCACATAAGCAATGCTTTATCCTCTGACAGAACAACTTGCTACTTATGCTCAGCTAAAGTAAATGACTATTTAAATAACTGATGTCTTCAGCAAACATTTTGAAATCTGTGACAAGCTTTTGGAACAGCTCTTATTATTCAGTTCTTAAATAAGAAAATGGGTAGATGGTTGGGATGTCATGATATCTATTCTCTTGCTGGAGTCTTATGCTTTTCCTAATAGATTTTTTTAAATTCTTGTACTGCCTTCAATAAGTGTTATGTTCTTGGTAGAACGACTTCTGGAAGTTTGGCATATCTTTGCTAGCACAGGAATCATGTGTCTGTCTGTACCCTGGGGTGCTGTAACATAATTTGAAGGTTACCACTCCTATCCCAAAGAAGCTGTCTAGAGACTTATGCTTGTGCTAAGTGATGTGCTTAGCTACTTCAACTAAATGTCCAAGTAACCCACTGTAGCCTATCCCGTCAATGAATTGTAAAATGAAATTCCAACCTGAGCAACATACTGTTTGTGAGCCTACAACATTAGATTCTGCAAGAGAGAGACTGGAGAAAAAAAAATAAAATCCTTGTGGGAATCTTCCTTTTGGAAATGTTTTCTTTTTTTGGAGAAAAAAATAAATAAATAGAAAAACACACACACAAGAAAACATTTCTTGCAAGTGCTTATGTTGCAACCAGGAACAGGGCTATTGATCATCTTTGAGTTATGGGTAAATTTTTTTTGTTTTTGCATAGGAAGAATCAGATAAATGTGGATACTTTTATTTTTATAAATGGTGATTTTAAGCAAATGCAACCTGACTTCTGTTTTTCTTCCTTTGCCAGTGTTTGAAGTAGGCAAATTGTTTGTAGCTTCCATTCTTGCATTGGCTTAGCTGAAATCTGAATGAAACAGGGTACACAAGTCCTGTTTGGCTCCCACAGGTCACTTCCTAGAAGGAAATTCTACTTGCTTGATCATAGCCACTGATAAAAAAAAAGAACAGTTCTTGATTGATACTCTTTCTTCAAGAATGGGCTGTTTTTCAAGCAGAAAGAGCTATGAAAACATCTGAACTCAGTGTAAATCTAGAAGAAGGATTGGAATGATGCCCTATTCTGCTGCTCATATTTGCTATGAGAAGTTCTTAATTTAATGTGCTTATTTGTACTAAGATTTTTTTTGTTTCCAAAACAGAATTCAGTATACAGGCATTGTCACTCGAGAAAGCATTTTCCTGTAGTACTGAGGGTTTAATTCTGAACGTAATACTCAACAGTGCAAATGCAGAAAAGTGAACACTCTGGCAATGTTAAGTGGTATCCTGAAATAGTATGATGTTCTACGAATAGGAAATGGAAATGTCTTTAGAAGACCTGATGTCTATTCAGAGTTACTGGGGCATGAAAACATTAACATCATCTTGTTCCTTTTTTAACTGAAGTTGTAGCAATGGGGTATAAATGCTAAATTACTTTCCTATTTCTTTCTTCTTAGGTGGGAAGTGTTATAAGGAAACTTACTGCATGTAGATCAGTCTTTTGTACTGACATCAGTACTAATCCTAGTACCTTTTTATTTGGGGTCTGCAAGTGTGTCAGAATACACTGCAGCAGTAATACACTAGAATATGAACTACAGCACTATTAAACTAATTTTCTGTGTGCCCTGTTTTTTCTGTGCAGGGCACTGTAAAAATATTTGGGGGTTGATCACTTGCAGTGTAATATTAGACAGTTTCAAAAGAGGAAATCTTGAAACACGTGACTGACCTTGTTTTATTCATGGGGCATTTTGTAAATGAATGAGCAGTGTTGGTTCCCATGGTACTCAGGACAGCTGGACTCTGGGTGAGCATTGGAGTGGAGCAGTGATATTTGGAGGCACAGAAGATGATGATGTGGGTTGATGGTTTCTAAAGATGCCAAACAGTCTTGGGAAAGAAATGAAGTTTTTTTTTTTTTTTTCATTTAAACACTGTCTATCCTGTGAAGAATTCTACTTCAATACAGGGTAATGTGAGTGTTAGTGTCACAGCTACAGCAGTTTGTCTTCTTCAGTGGCAAATGAGCATTACTGAAGATAGAGGAACATGGGGCATGAGCTTTTGCATTTGCCATGACACAACATCTTTCAGGACCTGGTGTATTCACTGTTCAGACTCTTTCACAAGAAGCAAAGCTATTCTGAATATTCTATCTGTAAATATTTGCACAGACTCGGAACTTACCACTGACAGATGATGTCCTGTCTCATCTCTCATTATCCTGGAAATGCCCAAGAACATCCAACCTACAATAACGGTCTTTATCTCCTTTTCTGATCCTAAGGAAAAAATGCATTCAAATGCTTCTCCACAGATGTTCTAGAACATTCCTGAAGGTAGCTTTGTTAGTACCAAAATGGCAGTGGCTGAATCTGAGTACGGCACTTGAACTGTCCTGAAAGGAGATGGGTATTCATCAGGTGACTTTAATACTGCAGGTACAGAGAAATCTTCAAGCAAGATTTGACAAATCTTCAGGAAGAAAGAAAAAAAGATTAAAGGCTAGGGGAAGACATTTTTCTGCCCTTCTTGTGATCTCTTCTACCAAACAGCTTTTTTAGGAAGAGATGTGAAAGTCATTTTCCAGAGGAAAATATCTTATTTTTCAGAAGCTATTTTTTACTACTAGTCTGCTTTTTTGTTACAAATATCCCAGATGCTTTATGCAGATATAAAAGGATCAAAACGAGTTATTGAACTCAGAGAGTCTTAAAAGGGTTACATGTGAAAAATGAAGAACGCATTTGTGCATAATTCTCTGGATAATTCAGATGGCACGAGAAAACCACAGCTGAGCTAACAAGGAGCTTAGGGAAAGGGAAGTGGGAGTTACAGGACAGAGATGCTACAACTGAGTAAATGCTTTCAGGTCTTTAATTCATATTTTTGTGCCCAAGACCACCCATGTACTAGGTGCTTATATGTTGTAACAACAATTTTAGCAAAGTTTAAGGGCTAAATAACCATTGAGAGCTGGAAAAGTAGTGGGGAATTATTCAACTTCCCTATAGTTATCTGTCTCACTTTTCCAAGATGCTTCTAAGAGGCAGCAACAGGCTGAACTGAATGCTTGCTGCCATCTCTCTTGGTAACCCACCTAGGCAGCCTCTCACTTCTTTCTGATATCAGCTGAAACTACAATGCAAATTGGTGGATGATTGTCTCTGAATGGAGCATTTCCTTTAATGAAAGGGAAATCACCAACAAGAGCTTTACAGGGTGAAAAGTCCTAAATCTCCAGATTCTTCTTCATTGCAAAGCCCTGTATGAACTTCCTCTCTAAGCCTCTGCACCCCTTGCTTTAATAGATGGCTGTCTTTGCTGAAATTTCAGAGAGATCCTTGGTGAAATTCTGCTAAGCCACTGTCTCCTATTCCTGAAGTTTAAAAGGTGGTTTCTGAATGAGGTTTTTTTTTTCATTCCCTTTGTTTATATTTTGGAAAGTGTTTGTTTGCACTGCAGTGTCTGGAGAACTGATAGATAGCGCAGATAAACCAGAGTCTTCTGCATAAATCACCTCCACCACACCACCTACTTGCCTCAATGACTCACTGTAGGATTACATGGCAAAACCAAGAGAGCAGACACCATAACACAGTGTCTAATAGTGCAATCGAAGGTCACTATCTTGAAATGCACTCTGGATGTAGCTGCAATGCAATGCAGAATCAGAGCTCAAAACACCTAACCAACCCAATTTTTGAAACTACTTAAGTGTCCATGCGAAATGAACAAACCTAACGAACTAATGATTGCACAAAGCTTAGGTACTATTTCTCTGTATCTTTCTTCTTGTCCTGCTGTCCACCAAAAGATCAGGGAATATGGTTTTCCTTCATTTCAAGAAACAACTGAGATCTTGTCAGACCAACACTGGAAGGCCAATATTGAGAAATGACCCTTGAACTTGTTCCACAGCCAGCCAGCACTTAGCTGAAAGCCACAAGGAATTCAGCAGTACAGAGGCTCTATGAGTTATTAGTCTGCTAGCTGTAGTGTAGCAACATGCATTCCATTATTTCTGATGGGCAACAGAATAATTATCCATCCTTCCCAACATGAACTTGATTTCTCACTGTACCTTGGAGGCAGAACTTTTTATGTCCTTGTCGCTAAATAATGTGGTGTTATTTCCCAAGAGAAATGGCTCTCAGTGACTGCAACTGGAGGAAAAACAGGGAAAAAACTGTCCATGTATTCACTTGAAGTGAGATTATAAAGTATATCCTCAGAACTTATAAGTATCAGTCTTTTCTGCCACTCATCCTGAAGATGTACTAGATGTACACCTGGAAGACATTTCTCTTTACCACTGTCCTTTGTGCCAAAAAGTTTGCTTATAACATGCAAAATAAGGCTGTAGCTAATGAGTAATTGGGAGATCACATAGAGGTTGAGTGCACTAAGGCATTCACCTCTGCCCCTGTGAGTCATGATTTTGATCTTCACATAGCTAAAATAAATGTAAACTAAGCTGGATAAACTTAATTTCTCTCAGGGGCATCATTTCTCTTCTGTGCTCTTCCCTCCCCTAATGAGATATTTACTTTCAGTTTGAAGTTGGAGCTCTTGAGTAAAAATACTTATTTTCCAAATTCTCTCAGTAGTAATAGTAGCACATCTACATAAAGAAAGCTGCCCTCATAGCTACTACTAAAACTTTTCATCATTTGAAAGATGAAGTCAATATTTTACGAGACATTAGTCCAAAATCAATAACAAAGGTTAAAGAAAAAGAAATTGGGAACAACAGTCAAGCCTGAGCAATCTTCCTATAGCAGTCTGTATCTCACAGCTACAAAAGTTGACTATAGCAGTGGAGTACTTGTTAGCAGAGTTAAGCTATATGCTTAGTTTTCCCCTTTAAATAAGGACCTTGTTGAGAAACAGGTGTCCAGTAGGCTAAAGCATGCAAGATGAAAACATAGATGGGATGTCACTAAGGTATTTAAGGTCTCTTAAAAACTAAAGTCTGAAAATATGTTTCTATGTGCTATTAGAATGACAAATGCCTTCTTGTGGCCCCAGCTTTTCAACACTAAGCCTGGAGTTCTTGAGTGTTATATGTAAAGAGGATGTGTCAATAACTTTGGCACGTAAAGAAGGGCACTCCTCTGGCAGTGCAGGATATGCTTGTCCTCAGTATTTGAACACTGCATACTATGAAATGTGACAGCAGTGTCTAGACAGGGTGAAGTGAGATGACAGATGATGTCTGTACAAATGCTTTTGTTTAGAATTCGTTTCAGTTTCTTCCTTTGTCTCAAAGCAACTTACAGTTGGCTTTCTGTTACACCATCCTGAATGTACAGAAATTTCACTAGATCTTCTTTCTATTACTTCATGTCTTTTACTATACTCACAGCTAATCTTATTAAAAAAATATAAGCTTTCCAAAAACACTTGTTTCGTAATATTTAGAAAGGACATCATGGGAGAGAGAGTTGTATGCAGTCATCTGTGTAGGCAACAGAATGTTATAAATAGAGTTTTGAGTGGTGCTGGAAGAGACAAGTGTACTTTTCTGAGAGTACATAGTGGAAAAGAATTTGACTGCCTAAAATCCACTCTTTTGTTGGTAAAATACTAAACAGAGACGGTAACACTGAGTTGTATTTGTATGTGGAGAAGTATTAGTAATTATTTAGATTTCTATCGTATTTATGCTTCCAATTTTGGGATAGAAATGGAGGAGTGTTGTTTAAGTCTAAGTATACGACTCTCTTGAGCCAGTGCAATTGTGCCAAATCTCTTAAGTTATGTATATTTTATAAAAATAATTAGCTCCAGGTTTTTGTTTTAATGTTTTAAATGAACCTTCAAGGTGACTGTTTTTAAAATAAATGCCTTCTGTTCAACATCAAAATCAAAAGAGAGTGCACTCCAATACAACATCTTAAATTAGATTGTGTATCAGAAATTCTTAAAGTTAGGGCCTTCCTTATTTTCCTTCTGTACTTTTATTCTGCTCTATAATGTGGTATAATTTGTGAAAACACATAATTGTAGTCAGCTACTAGCATATATTTCAGGAAGTTATTAACAAGAAAGGCAGCAAAATAGTGTTTTGCTGATGTGATTCTGAAGAACGTAAAGATGTGCATTATCAATGAGCTTGATAAGTCCTACGTGAGCTCTAGGGTGCAAACTAATTTCCTCAGTACCTTCTTGCATAATTAGAAATGAATAATTTTCTTGTACTTTTTTTAGGAAGAAAATTCTAGTCTTTATCAGCAAGCTTTTTGGAGTTTGTTGTCTGTATGCTTTCTAGTAGTTGCTTAAAATCCTCTTTTCCTTGTCTTTTTTTCTCCCAGTCTTTTCCTTCAGGGATAAGGAATAACAGCTGAAATCATTGTTCAGTCGTTCTGGATACAAAGCTTTCTCACAGGTGTCACACTGGGCATGGCACTGGGACTGTGAATAAGAGGTTAAAACACATTTCTGCTTTCCCTGTCTAGGCATGGATAAGTGTCTAAATACCAGAATACCCTTAAAACAACCTGGAGACTATTCTGCAAAGTTTTTCTCAGTTCATCTTTGAAGACCTTTGCTGTTTATGTTCCAGCCATTTTGATGTTGACATTCCAAAGCTGCTCCCGTCTCCCTACATTCAAAAGTTTTAAATTCTGAAAGACTAGATAGTACCCCAGGAATCTGCAGAGGTCATTTGTTTACTGAATCTCTTCTTCACTTCAGCACTGTGCTGCTGAACCTGGGTTCTGATGAGCCATTTAAGTGAACAGCCATCAGAATCCTGTGTTGCTGTTTCAGATTTATGCTCAAGATTCCAGTTGTCAGATTCTATTTTGCTCAGGAGAGAGATGTATGAGGTCTGCATGGCTTCTCTCCCAGTATTCCCACAAAGGCAAATTCCATTAATGCAGCTTTAGAGACAAACTGAATGAATAGACTCCCTTGGACTGTGAGCCTTGACGAGCAAAAAGGGTCCTTTCTATTCCATGGCATTTTGACACAGGATTCATTTTTGGAAATGCAATACCTGATGAATGTTAATCAAGAATGTAATTATATACAATCTGTGTTTTCTGTTTTTTTTAATCTAATTTGAAAAAAATGCACAGACTCTAGAAGCTGTGTCTGAGAAAATAAACTAAGCATAGAGGCAGAGAGCCTACTTTTGCTGTAACATTTGTGTTGGCTATTGTGGCTTTGTGGTATGAGATGCTGATGGTCCCTGCTCCTTCCTGTTGACTAAACTTAATGTTACATTTCAGGAACAAACAGTAGTAAAAATAGTAAGCGTATTCTGGGTAGAACTGATATTTTCTTTCTTTCTGTTGAAAAGAAAGACAAAAGATAGAGTCATTCAGGATTAGGGAACTTTCTGTGTGTCTGTGTATTTTTTGTGCCTTTTTCATTTGTTTATGAGAGCCTGAGGAGGATGTAAATCTTGAAATGTCAAGGATCCTCAAAACTTAGGGGAAGCTTATTGCAAATGTTGCTATCTTGTTCTTGAGAGGAACTTGGCCTTGTTCTCTGATTTTAACTGAGTCGTGTAACAAATGTTCTTTGATATTATTTTCCTTTATTTCTGGAAGAACACAGTTTTGTCATTAGAACATTCTTTTCACACAGGATGTGTTACTGGAACGTTCAGTCACACTGGGAAAGAAATAGATTGGTGTACAGATAGGTATCCCATTTATAGACCCAGTGTCAGCCTCAAATCGTTAATACAACTCGTCTGCCCTGCTTTCCCTTTGTTGTGTTACAGTGGACCTAAATTGAAAAGCACTACTTCCATTTTAAGGAAACCCTGTTTCTTAATCTTTATTTCCTTTTGGTTTTCTTCCCTTGACAGGGATCTCTGTGGGGAATTGTTAGCTTTTCTGTCCTTGACAGAGTTTATAGGAGTTCCCCTGCTTACGTCAACAGTCCGCACGTTTGGTATCCTGTTTCTGTGTTTCCAGTCCCTCCTTGAGGATATCCTACCACTTGATCAGAATTAGCAGTGCTGAAGCCCTGCGGGAGGGATGGCACCAAGCTTAAGAAAATGAGTTGTCAGATTCACAAATAGAGTTTAATCACTCGAAACAGAATTTCCCAAACCACTGCTTTTAGCCGGATCAACAGTGGGGTAAAATGAGATGAAAGAAGTCTTCAGGCTGGTTTCAGCCTTCAAAAAATCATGTTACGATTGGCACTGGAAAGCCTCACAACTGATTTTGACTCTCTTCTGTGTAGTTCATGTTGTTTCTTTTCCATAGGTCTGTTTCTCTCTTTCTCTCTCATTCTTCTTCATGGTCTGAGTATGTTCTCTTCTCCGTTTTGATCTATTCAACTTGTAGTACCTGGAACTTCCCCTCTATTCAGATTCCCAACTTTTTCTTGACCTTTGCAAAAGGCATCCTCATTTGTCTTACTGTCAACGTGTTGCTTTCATCTTGTTTGTGAATTTGCACATTTCACGTTGGGTTTTTTTTAGCATTTGTTCTGTCACTTGTTACTTTATACCTCTGTTTTGGAGTCACAACTTTTCCAAATATATCACATGCTTCAAGCATCCATGTTTAGTTCCTTTCTTGAAATCAGATGTTTAACTGTACTTTATTTTTTTTCCATGTTTTTTATGGTCTCTTCTTCACACTTATCGCCTCATTTTTAAAGCTCTATGAAATTATATTCTTAATATATCTATTCAGCCATAAAAGGTGTGCTACCTATGTAACTTTAAATGTCTTTAGTACCAAGGAATGTTTTCTTAGGCAATTTTTGGAAAACTGAGGATACTCAGTTTACTGGATACTGCCGTTTAACCTCTTCCTGATTTTGCGTGGAAATGGGACCACTTAGCATTTCTGAAAAAAAGAAGTCCCAACTCATTTGCCCAATACCATGAAGTAGCTGATGAGACTTAAATTCTGTACAGCTGTTTGTGGGTTTTAATTTTAAAGATGTGCACACACATGAATATATTTTCTGCTGTTCTAAAACTTTATTATCCATTGGGTACTTTTTATAAAGTTTAATGGATGTTCTTCAGCAAGAATAAGGTGTGCAATACTTTCTAATGCTAGACAGCAAGATATTTCTTAGGTGTTGGTGTCTCCTTTGCATAATGGCAAAAAATATACAAGGAATTGGGATATAGTCTGCCAAGTACAAAGAGAAGGCCAGAATTGGAGTTAAAATGCCATTTTAACTTTATTAGTAATAAGCATTTCCTCTCTTTATCTTTCATATTCAAATTGGCACGTTAAGGATGGGGAAGTTGTTCTGCCTCATGTAAGGCTCATGGTTCACAGAATTGCACCCGTTTGCTTAAAATGAGGGGATTTATCTTGAAGTTATAATACAAAAGTGCAGAATTTTAATTCCTGTAGAATAATCACAATGAAGTTCAATTGTGAGCGTAAAAACTGTCTGAACTGTAAATGGGAATCACTTGTGAGAAGCAATTTAGGGAAATAAGTACAGAGAATTCAGAAGTTCCACCTTCGTAAGGGAAAATCTTTGTGTAATAGTCATTTACTGATACTCCTATCCTTTAAGCACTAATCTTTCTGTTACAAAAAAAATCAAATGGCAACTTGAGCCATTTGTAAAGTAAGTGAAGTGAGTTTCAAAGGAAGGTTTTGACTCTTATGGAAATGAAAATTGACTTTCAATCAATTTTAAAATTTTAATTGGGGGGAAGGAAGAATACTTGCAGATAGGTTTGCAGAAATTAATTTCTAACTAAGAGCCTAGAATGTAAAAATGGCTGAGCCTTTCCTCCTAAAAAGATAAGGGGAGAGAAGCAAGAAATCTTTTGGATGTTGCTAGCTTGTGACAGTGTGCTTCTGAGGCATTTTATGTGGTGATTTGAGATGTTGTTGAAACCTGGAACAACTTGTGGTGCATACATCTATGTATTGCCTTTGAGAACAGATTGGGAAGGCAAGCACTTGGCACTGTCAGCAATCCTTTGTTCCTTGCAGTGCACACAGTGAGTGTGTGAAGCACGGACGTGGGTGCAATTGTGGCTTTGGATTTATAGCAGCAAGCACTATAGCCATATGTACAAAGGATCCCTCTCACCGTTTGAAAAGGTATTTCAAAGTAAGGCATATAACAAAAACTGACAAACATTATGAACATGAAGCTGCCACACGCTGCAAGTTGGCTTGTGAGCTTTCTTCAAGCTGCCCTCCCCAAAGTATTTCTGATGACAAAGCAACAAGTTTAAAGATGCTGTGGGGCCTCCTCCTTTCTGCCATTTCAGAGCAGAAGTTTTCTTACTCTGCTTTGTTGCTGAAAGCAGGAAGAAGAAGCCTTAAAATGTTGCTTGAACACCTGGGAGAGCACACCAGATTACTAGTTAAATAACAGAGTTTCTGCTTATTTTTTATCTCAAAAGAAGACTTTTTTTTTTTATTCTCCTGAATTTGCAGTTATATGCACACATTCTGGTTAGTACTTTGCTTGTAACACAGTGTTTGGCACTGTCTAAAGCTGCTGTGCTTCTTTTTTGCCCAGCACTGTGTATTGAAATATGAAAAGGTTTATTGAGCAGCCTGGCTGCACCAGCTCTTTGTTTCCGCCTCTGCACTGGCACACACCAGCACTGGCTCTGAGGCTGCTTGTTTGAGAAAGCCTGCTTTCTGCAGTGTTGGCCTTGGGTTGTTACAGCACAACGTAAGGATATGATGTAAGTTGAAATTGCACCTGTTTTAGTTAAAATGTTGGTTAATGCTTGAAAGCTTCCAGCAGCTAATAGTTTTACTTCAGTATTGCACTACAGATGCATTGCATGTTCAAATTTAAATTCCTTTGTTGGCTATTCTGACCTGAAACTTTGAGTCCAACAGCAACAAAAAAGACAAATTTTACAGAGTTGGTCAAGAACTAATTATCAAAACTCTCTCTTTAACTGAGAGACTAAATAAGCAAGAACATCTGATGGTGAGACTTGACTTGATCGTGCTCTTGTAGCATGTGCTTGTACTGACGTCCTATGTCAGCATTCTGATGTGTGTAATAAAAATTAGGTATCACAAAGTGTAGCAGTAAGAGTTGTTAACGTAGTTATCAAAGTTTGACTGCTTCTCATGAAAATTTTTGTTCTATGAAAGCAGGCAGTGAAAATAACATTCTCTAGAGGCAGAGTATTGGTGTTTCCTGCCTAGAACGTTTTCTTCAAAAATGTTTAAAAGCTCTAAGAAAAATAGTTTGTAGGCTTTTAAGGAAGATAACAGGTTAGAAATTGCAGCTATCAAGGAGGACACCAGCAGTGAAAGTTAATTGAATCTGTGGTTCGTTACAACCTCTGTTGATTAAAATGTCTTTGCAATTCTAGCCTACGCAAGAAACAAAGATTTGCAAAAATACCTTCTAGGCAATACCAAGTTTTAATGATTCTTTTTTTTTTTACCAGCCTTTTGCAACATGTCTGGTTTGACAAGCAAAGTAGTCATTTATGTAATTCATTTTAAAAATGAATCATTTTTAAAAAGGGTCTTCATTTTGGTGAGGGGGCGGCTCAGCTGGAAAATAGTTGAAAGCTTGTTGACTTAATACTTAGGCAGCCATACTCTGAAATGCCTGAGGCTTTGTGTGATGCAACTTTCCTTCTATACTATGCACTGAATTAATGCTGTTCTGACAGTACTGCTACTCCTTAGTCTTGATTTACATTCGTATAAATGCAGAAGTAACTAATATTGAGCTTACAGGGTTTCCAGTGTTTTTTTGACATGATAATAGTGCTTTTATGGTTGCACTGTACATGAAACTTATAGAGGATGTTGCTGTGTATTTTTAAACATATCACTCAGATCAGAAGTATCAAACTCTTTCAAAACTACTGAGTAAAAATGCAGAGTTTTCTTCCAGATGAACTTGGTAAGTCAGTGTAAACTGCTTAGAACAAAAGCCAGAAAGTAGTGAGGAAGCTACTGGTGATGGCAGCACGTATTCAGTACTGAAAACATGAGTGTCAGTAAGAAAATTGGCCTGTTGTTTTTATCTCAGTTGTTGCACAAAATCACGGAATTGTAGGGGTTGAAAAGGAGCTCTGGAGATGGAGACCAACCCCTTGGGTTGTTGATGCTGAAATCGGTCATTAAAAAGAGATGGCATTGTGTCACTTAGTTATTGAAATATATTTATTCTTTTTACTTTTACTAATGCTGGAAGCTCCCTTTGATTCGCTTTACTAGAAATGGCAGTGTAAATATGCTTCTTCTGAGATGTTCATCCTTTGTTCTCATCGTGTGATCTGTACATGTAAAAGTGATCAATGCAGACATAACTTCATGGCTAATTTCTTCTCATCTTGTGTACTCCTACATCAGTAACTTTTGACCCCCATTTTTTCCTTTGTTAACACGATGGAAGACTTGTACCTTGAAATATGGCAATACAGATCAATAAGCTCTGGGTAAAACATGCACTGCTTGTTTTTCTTTGTGTTTGCAGTATCATTGGTTCAACTTTTATGCAAAATTGTTGTTATGAGGACCAAAAGCTCAGACTTTGCTTCCTTGCAGTTTCTGAATAGGGAGTTGCATGCTCAGCTTATCTGCAGCACAAACACAGCATTTTTCTGCAGGCTGTGTTTGGATAGGCTAGGTACTCAGTGTTGAAAGCCAAGCAGAGTCTAACAGCAAGAAATGAAATTGGCATTCTCAGTCAGAGAGACTACAGATTTTTATGATAGGTACTGCTGTAGTGGTGTCTGTACCTTCAGCTTGCTGCAGCCCTTTTGCAGATTACCAGGAAAAAAAAGTCTGAGATAATTTGTCTATTAGACATGGGATTTCAGTAGGGTGAGATTAGATGCATGGGACTTCTATTGTTCACAGCAACTTCAGCGAGGAAAATGCTTCCTTTGAGCAGATGCAGCTTATTGCCCTGCTACTGCTATTGGTGCAGCTGCTGGCACTCACTCAAACTGCTGAAAGTCTGGTTAAAATGATGGTGATCTTATGGCAGTATCTTGGTGATTCACCTTTTGGCTGGTCATTCAGTGCAAATGTCAGTGATCTGTGCATTATTTCTGAGGATAAGTCCTGTACCTCCAGCATCCCCTGCCCTAAGGGTGTGCCAGGACAGCAGCCCAGGCAGGTTCTGGTCACAGAGTTTGAGAGTTCAAGCTTTTATCTTTTAAACTTAATACACTTCTTGTTGCAGTAAGTGGGCATTTGCACTGGCAAGCCATTTGCCTTGCTAGCCATAAGCAACAAGGTAGATTTTCCTGTGCCGATGTGCCTGCTCTGTCCCACATTTCCTTTATGTACTCGTCTTCCACAATCTCGTTGTTGTCCTGAAGCCAAAGGATCTTCTCCACAGCTTACAGAGTTGGAGTTCAGCATGATGCCAAGCATGTTGTTTGCCCAGTTTACTGTGGGGGTAAGGCATCACCCAGAATAGTCCTGAGGGATCAACCTGGGAGTATGCCAGTGGCATGCTCCACTGTAATTAATAACCAGTGACCCATGTTAATTTCTGAATTGTGTGAGTGAATTGCTTGGGAGCACCATGTTGTCTGTTCAGCGTGCCAGAGACTGCTCTAAGTAGCTTCCTGTGTCTCACATGGGTGATGTATAATAACAAAACATCACATTCTGGTGCCCACAATTGTTTCATTTGCTTGGAGACATGGCCTCAGGACATTGGCATGTGGAAGCCACACAGAAGGCATGCATACTCAACCAAAATGCCACTGACAAGTATTAATCTTTGTTTCTGAATTCCCTAATCTAGAGAGGATAGAGAAAGAAAGCTCTTCAAACAACTGAGATGTGCTCTTCAGAAGATTGCCAATGGGACTTGCATTGGCAAACATACAAAATGCCAAGCATTTTGTACTCCTAACAGTTTGGAGCTGTGATAGGGGTTTGGTGTTTGTTTTCTTGTGTTGTGTTTGTTTTTTTCATTAACAGCTTTTTTTTTTTTCATAAAAGACATAATGTTTACAGCATTTATGACAAAACAACAAGACCTTGGAGAAGCAGATCTTGAAATGATACTTTTCATGTCAGAGATGCTCTCCCAGAAATTGACAGATGGAATTTCTTTGGGAGGGATTAACTCGCCTCTCTTGCCTGTCCTTTTTAAGCCGAATGTTTCATAAACAATCTAGGTAGTCTGATGGTTGGACTCCACTATTAGTTGAGTAATAATCTGTTTGTCTTATACCAAAAACTTGCTTTAGCGATAGTTCCATAGCTTCTGAGTAAGGTTAGCCATTTTCTTTTGAGAATTTCAGATCGAAAGTTTGTGTTAATGCATTCCTTCTTCACAAAGAGATGCCAAATTATTTTAATTAAAACTCTTGCTCTTATAATTGTTTCCAGATTAAAGTGGATTTGGATGTTTTCTAACTATTGTACCAGTCTTTTTTGAAAGATATTTTACAGTTCCCCACTCCATAAACTGAATGACTTGCTTGTTTACCCTAAAAGCACAGTCTCTTGAAGGCTAAAAATGTAAATGCACTTGTTTGCATTTGCATGGTCTAGGATTTGAATATGTAGTTATTTTGATTCTTCCCCGTGTTCATCTTTAGGCACCTTTATTGGTTAATTTCACTCTTGTAATTGAAGATACATCTGTACTATGACATATTCCAGGGTGAAGCATGGGGCAGAAATATACTGTATTGCCTGGTCTGGTAGCTAATATCTGCACTACCTACTGCATCATAGCTGAAAATCAGCCATCTTGTCTTTTATCTGCATGTGTACATGAGCAGTTACCATTGTCCTGCATGACATGATTCTCCAAATATTTCTCATTTTCACTTTTTTTCCAGCTGGCAAATCTCAGATTGCCCTTCTCAAAATGTATCTAAGCTTCATAAGACTTAGCCCTTCTCAAACACTCCCTGTCGAAGTTATTCTTGCATTTTAATGGCCATTATTTCTCTTTATAACAGCTAAATGTTAGAGGTTGACATATTCATTATAATGGGGAATATTTTTCCTCTGTCATTACTTATCCAGATATTCAGTCATCTTATTTTGCTTGCACGCTGTAAGCAGGTTTGGGAGAAACAGCTTCAGTTATTTGATCAAGCAGACTAGCTGTATAAACTTCAGCTTATTCACAGCTTCATTATAGCATTCTGATTATTTTGACAAAGTTGACATAAGTGTTGAATAACAAAAAGTACAGATAAGTATCGTTATAATGGGAACTTACTGGTTTTATGTAGAAAAATGAATAGATACTATTAATTCTGTGGGAATTTGCTAACAACAGGCATTATACTGAATATAATTTTTCCACTACTTAATGAACTAATGATCCCAACTCAGTTCAAAATGCTTTTTTTTAAGTGCCATCAGGACAGTTCAAAAAAGCTTTATATAATTTCTCCTTTTATTTTCCCACTTACCTGTGCTAACAATAATTATATTCTTTAAATGTGTGTCCAGATGTGACACCAAGCAAAACAAATCTTGGATTTCACTCTAATCTCTACAGTTCAGGTGGTGAGAAGAAGTGATAAAGAGTAACCTATGGGAGAAGCTGATGATTGCTGTTGCAATATTATACAAACTTCTATTAAAATGTTATAAAACAGACATGTGGAATAGAAGACATGAGAGCAACCAATTTTTTCAGTAACTTTTCACTTTGACAATAGATATCATCAATATGTATGCATATTCAAGGAACTCTTCCAAATAGAATCAAATCCCAAATGCTACCAACCACATGACCTAATAGAATATACACAATTTTTGAATAAATGTTGACAGAAAACTGAATGCTTAGAGATAAGTGAGGAATTAAATGTTGAATATGCTTTAAGAAAGGTGGATATAATCAGGCAGGATGTTTACCTCCTGTCAGACAAATCAAATTACTTGAGTTTAAATGAATCATGTATTGTGAACAAACAAGGGAAATTAATACTTAAAAGAGACAGACAACACCACCTAGTAAAAGAAGCGTAAACACAAAAACAGGACTAGAAAGAGCAAATTTGCCATAATAGTGGATAGTGCTGCATTTGTATATTATGTCATGCTTTCTGTTGAACTTGAGCAACATGCAGGAAATAAAAGGAGAGCCCTCGTATTTAAAACTACCTGTTTTTGGAAAGCAATAAGTAAAAGAGAATGTTTAAATCTACTAGTTTTTTAAAAATTATTATTATTATTATTTTTTTACATTGTGAACTAACTCTTAATGTGAAACTACAATGGTTTTGTCTACGAAGCAAGTTTGCCATTTTTCTGTACACTGTTAAGTGATGAAAGGGGGAAATGAGCAACTTGTTAACAAACAGAAAGCCCTCACTGAGTATATGCAGTATGGCTGCTTCACACGGCAAGGACTTGGTCCTTCTCTCTTCTATACCCAGCTGAAATGAGTGAGTCTGAACCACCACAGCTGTAATGGTAGCCCTTCATTTAAGGATTTTTATCATATAACAATTCTTTTGCTCCCATTCTGATGTATTTATTTGAAACATGTATGTTTGTTCTTGAGTACGCTGATGTCTCCAGATACATGTAATCATAGGCAACGAATGCTTAGTGACAGTCTCTGTATTAAGAAATAAGCACTGTTTTGGCTGGCTGACTATCAGTGGATCTCAGCCTTTGGTCCCTTGTTGCCCTAAAGGGTGATCCCTAAAGTCATAGCTGACAAACACAAAGTGGTGCCAAGAATTAAGATGGGGAATGGGCAGTGGTTCAAGAAGTGCAGGTTCAAATTTGATCGTACTTGAAAAACTGACATTAAGGATATGTTCACTGAGTTTTAATTGGCCTCTAGTTTTGTAGGTCTCAGAACTGGCTGTGTTGTTTCTTCTTGGCTCCCTCCCGAAACCAGAGAGTAATACCTACCAGTGTAGGATGTGCTGTATTAATTAATGTATACTATTAGGTCATGGGCATTGATGAAAGCTTGATTTCTGCATTAGAAGTTTCTATGTTCCAGTTCGAGTTTGTTGCCTCCTTGTCTCTTCGTTGGTCAGCGCTGGAAACATTGTAGCCCTATGCACTTTGTACCTGCCCTTTAATTATTTTTAAGCATTGGTAAGAACTCTTCTCAATCATCTCTTCTTCAGGCTGAACAGTCCAACTTTTCTCAGGCTGTCCTCATAAGGGAGATGCTTCAAGTCCTTAATCATCTTTGTGGTACTATCTTTCTTGAACTGGACGTAGCACTCCAAATGTGGCCTCACCAGGACAGTTCAGAGAGAGGATCATCTCCCTCAGCCACGCTCCTTTTAATGAACCTCAGGATACTGTTGGCTTTTTTGGTCACAAGGGCACCTTGCTGACTCATGACCTGTCTGTTATCTACCAGGACAGCCAGGTCCTTCTCTGCAGACCTCCTTTCCAGCAGGTCAGCCTCTAACCTGCACTGATGTGTGTGGTTATTGTGTCCCCTTTTAGACAGAGAAGTTCACAGCAAATGGACTTAAAGTTGAAGACTGTTATTTTTGCTGACTATCTCAAGACTGTTCCCGTGATTTTTGCTTTTTCCATTGCTTCAGGAACACCAAAGTGGTCAAAAGAAAAGTAGGCAGGGTTGAGTAGCCCACGTGGGCATCTTTTCAACCATTGCAGGGTTCACCTAATGATTCCGTGTGGACCTGCCCTTATTCCTCACTCCAGGAGAGACCTTGACCAGAGCCTGCAGGCCTACGGTGGTTTTCAGGTCCCTAGAGTCAAAGTGAGGGTATGCCGAAGGAACAAAAAGAGGAATTGGCTCCTTCTGAAATTCTTCCTGATCTCAGTGCCAGAAAGGAATAACTGAGGCTTTCTTCCTTGGGCGTAACTGAACTTCACTTGATAGATGTAATATTTTAAATGCTCAAGTCTGTCAACGGTTGATAAAATGCCATCTCTGCCCTTAAAATAAACAGTAACTCTTCTGTGTTTAGTTCTTGAAGGACAGAACTGAGTACCATTAACAGTTTACGCATTGTGTAAACCTCATGTTAACCTTTTAAACTTAAGATTTTCAAACTTTAAACAGTTTAGAAAATTTCTCAATAAAATTATCTGCTTTTCTTCAAGATATACAGAACACAGAGATAATTTTCTGAAGGGAACTCTTCCTTACCCACATGCTTGAAGTCTGAGCTCACTAAACTAGGCTCTGCTGTGGCTGCAAACGCAGGGTGCCTCAACCTCTTGTCCCAGCATCCATCGCCATGCTACTCGTGCTCTCACAGAGGGGTCAGTCATCTGCTGCACTGGAGCATACCTACACACTAACAGCAGCGCTGGGAGGCTGAGGTTGCAAGTACAGACTCCTACAAACTGTGCCCAAGTCAGTTCAAGCCATTCAGTGGATTTTTGGATCAGGCCCAATGTACATACATAAAGCAGCCAGAGATGATTGATAATGAGATGGAAAACATTCAAGAAACCCCTGCCAGATGGTCTTGCTGATGGCTTGCTGGCAAAATGTCTTGCAACATCCAGTTCACGTTGCCTTTGAGAATAGGTGTAAAAATTGATCTTTCGCATTACCACATACGTTTGAGAGGAAAAGTGTAGAAGTGATATGACTAAGGTCTATGTGCAAGAAGGCTCTACTTCAAAGTAACCTGTAGCTATTACCTATCAACAACTGTAGATTCAACAGCTAACTGGTGCAGTTATTTGTTCTGTAGTACTTTTTAGTGCTGTTTTTCAGATGAGATTGCATTACTTCACACTGTATTACAACATTTCCATTAAAGGCTGTCCTGAGTTAAAAATAAAATAAAAATCTCTAGTCTTTCTGGCTAATTCAGGCACAGCTGTTTATAGACTTGAGAAATTGAAGGATAAGAGATGGCACTTTGAAGTGCATGTCTTTATTTTGGTTTGGGAAGGTCTTCTTTATGACTTCATTAATGAAGTCACAAAAATAAAACAATCTCTCTCTGAATCAGATGGAAAATGTATTTCCAAGCTCTGATTTTGTGAAGATTGATGGCTGCTTCATGCCTAGCTTTCTGTCTCTGTCGATGGATATATAGCAGAACTTCAAATACAGAATACCATGAGGACTACTGATAAAGTCAGAATTACTTGATAAATTGAGCAGTTTAATTACTCACATCAGGCTTTAAATGCTATAGTACAAAAGCGTGGCCTGAAACAATTAATGTGACCAGTACTGTTTGTACTAAGTGCCAAGATAAATGCCAGTGTTCAGTACAAAACAGCTTTTAAACATTTTGCCACATTGCACGCTTTGAAAATACGGATGGTTTATGCTGCAGAAAATTTTTTTCTGAATGAAAAACTTTCTAGGAGAGGTCAAACGTGCGGTGCACGTGGACCACACCAGAGCTTCAAATTATGCTTCCACAAATAAATAAATAAACCCCCCAACCTTCAAATAATGTCTTTCTGTAATTCAGAACAAAATTGATTGATCGCTCTGGATGCATAGATGGCAGCGGAATGTTTTTAAGAGCATCAGTTCTTTCCTATTACTTAGCCTAACTTTTGTGAAGACTGAGCTACAGGAGTGCCAAAGCAGACTGGATATGCTGGTACCCACTGATGTTCCTCAATGCTTGCTGAATGTTTATGGAGACCAAACAGTGGATGTGAGCACAGTGAGATGGTGGGTGGTACATGTCAGCAGTGGTGACGGTAGGTTACCTCTGCTGGCGGAGATTTTGACAAGCTTGTCATGTGCTAGGGGTGATGACTATGTTGAAAAACAGTGTTTTGTTGCTGAGAATTTTTTTAATCAAATAGCATTACTGTGTTCTATCTACACGTTGTAGTTTCTATGGAATTGAATCAAACTCGTTACTTTCAGAGTGACTTTTGTATTTATTTCTGATTCTGCAAATCTTGACATTTTTCACTTATCACCAGGGACTTACGTTATTTGATTCAAAAAACAGAGTTGCCCAACGAATATTTTAGCTCAATAACAATAGCGTGATTATTTTTCTATTTGCAGAAATATCCAGCTAACATTTTTGTGACTCTCTTAGATTATTTTCTTTAAAGTAGATGTACACAATTTTTCTACCGGCTTGATTTATTCATTCTGTGTGGTATTTCTTTTAGTAACTGATGAACTGTAGCACACTATAAAGATGTGCTCTCAGATTGTATGTTCAGTAGTACTGAAGGAGGTTTGTGCTCTTTGAGAGATTTCATGAAGCCCTGCTGTTAAACTCTGTTTAATTATAAGTATATCGTGTAAGATGACTGGAATGCAGCTGTCAAAATTTCTATTCTCTTAACTGAACTGAATTCAGTTATGGAACAGAGAGATGCATTCACTCATAAAAGGGTGCTTTGTTGCTTTTGTCCTTTAAGGAAAGTAGTTCATGATACGCTCAACTTCTTTATGACTGCTGTGTTCACCCAGAGGTACTATCCATCTCCTTTTACGTGAACTCTGGTGGTCTTGGATGAGAAGTCAAGTGCCTTGAAACTTGAACTCAGAAGATCCAGAGATATGTAGGGAAAATGGAACAACATGTCCTCCCATAGTAATGCACTGCTATTTTGTGATTCAACAGATTTATTGGAAACAAAACAAAGTTTGTGGGAGCTTAAAGACCACTGTTGCAAAGAGCCCTGTAAAAGATCTTTAGTGATTTTAATTGGTCTTGGAAGCAATGAAGTCACTAAACTTGGTATTTCCTCTAAGATTATCATGATCTCAGGATAATGTCACTAGAACTATTTCCATTTCTTTTCAATCCCGTATAAGGAAAACAAAGGAAAACTAAGACCAGTAGTATTATGTAAGATATACAGACTAAAACACATTCCAAATGCTTTGCTGTATTGAAACGCATTCCTTTCATCCACTCAATGACAATTAGAAGTGAAAATGGCATAGTTTATTTGAAAACTGTCCAAGCTGCATTAGAAACCTTGTAAGCAATGATAAAAAGAGATTTTTTTCCTTTCACCAGCCATCCTAGTTCAGCTTCCTTTATGCTAGTCTATAGTTCAGCAACTCACTTACTTCAAGAACAGTGAACAGAAGTAGAAGCACTGTAAAATCTTGCATGCTAGGATTTTATTTTTGCTTTTTTAGCCTAATTATGATGTGAAAATTACGTTTTAAGTATTTGTGTTGAAATGAAGACATTGATTAAACAGGAAAAGATTTCTTCAGATAAGTAGCAACTATCTGCCTCCTTCATTCAAGCATAAAATGCCTGAAGCACAGCAGAAAATATTAGGGTCGCAGAATTATTTGAGTCGGAAGACACATTGAAGGACCATCTAGTTTAATTCCCCTGCAGTGGATGGGGGCACACACAGCTTGATCAGGTGCCCAAATTGAGCTTTTAGCTGTGCCTGGATAATGCTGGTTGACAATAGAGAACCTAGGATTTTGCCTAAAATCACAAACTAAGATGATATGGACAACTCTGCTCTTTTGATTGCTTAATTCATTTGGGTTTAATAGCAGCCATGTTAGCAAAATGTGAAATTAACATAAACTTGGTACTGATCAATAAGGCAAGATGCCAATGCTTTTATATACAAAAAAAAAAAAAAGTGCTATAATGTGTTAAATATTCTAGGCCTGATTTTCCAGCATGAAGGATTTAGATTGACTGAATAGCCTTTCTGGAAATAAAATATGTAACTCAATTATATTTCCTTCTCTTGGAACTTCATTTAATGCAGTTTCTAGTCCTTCGGGGCTTTTTAGATGGCTGAGTCAAACTGCAGTGCTGTTGCATTTCAAGTGCTTAAATGAAGATACAGGAGAGCTATGCTGTCTGATTCAAAGAATATCTCCAAAACCCTTGAGAACACTTACTGAACACAAACGTGGTAGAAAGCCTTTTTGTTTGTGCTTATTCTGAATTTAAACATATTTTACCTTGGTTTTTTTACTTGTAATATTTTGGATTTCCTAATCATGGTGTGCTCTGTTGCCATATGCTATTGTTTCAGATCACCTAATTTTCTTTTTGCTTAACAAATTTCAATTATTTGTTGTAAGGTGCAATGTGAGTCCAACCTCCATACAGGAACTCCGTCGCATCTCTTGTTCTCTCTTGCATAGACCGTAGGGCTTACCTTTCAGCTGTAGGCTCTACATGGCAATATTTTGTTTTCTCTATTGATCAGTTCCTGGCTCACACTCTTTTGGCACTTGATAGATACAGGTAAGCCATGAAACACAGGCTCGCTTTCACGAGGTCAGCACTGCTCCCAGAACGTGGCTATTTGCAAGTTGAATGGAAACAGTAAAATGAGAGACGGCTGCGGGGCCCCTTTCCATGATAAATGTTCGTATTTTCCTAGACTACTTTTTGGTTTATATTAAGTTCTCCAATATGTTTTAAAGGGAATTTTTTTTCCCCCTGGGTTATGCCTTGATGTTTAAATGAAGTTTAAAGTCCTCTCTTTGCTCTGCTTTGCTACATCAGTTTTACGTACCACATTAATTTTAATTGCTAAGGAAGTTAGAGGATTTGAAATTAGATTTTATTAATCTGTTTTTTAATAGATGCTTAGTCTTCCCCCTCAGCAATGCTTTTGCCTATTTCAGTATTTTTCTTTTCATGCAGCTGAGATTTCAGATGCAAATATAGCATTAGTCTGTGGCAACAGTTATTTTATGAAAATTGGTGCACACGGATGCAAGAAGTAATGTTATGCAAGTTTGCTGAGCTATGATGCTGTTTATGGCTTTGAGTTACAAAAGGAAGTTTTGTGGTCTAGTGATTAGACCAGGGCACTGGGGCTTCTTGATTCTCCCTTTAGCATCTCTGTAGATTTGCTTGGATGCCTTTAAGCAAATCAGCTGAGCTCTTTAAAGGTCTGTTTATTCATTCATAATACTGCAGGAATACCTGCTGTGTAAGGTTGCAGTCTATCTCCTGCTACTGAATTTGAATGAGCAGAATTATTGTGTATTTTTATATTACTATTACTGTTATTTATCAGTGCATTAATTAAAGAAGATAGGAAGCCAAATGATAAAAAAAAAACTGATTATCAGAAAACAACACAAACTGTCGTGGTCACACGGGCATTTAGATCATTAAGTATTGTACTAACTGCCAGTGGTACAAAGCTGAAGGTTAAAAGCAACAGAAACTACATGGCTACCAAGAAAAACTGTTGTAGTTACTTATTATGCTTTTATTTTCTTTGATTACATCAGTAAAACCAGTGCTGATCTTATAAGCTTTGAAATTTCATGACCATTCTATGCAAGTGGTGTCAGCCCAAATGAAGGGATATGGCAGAATTCTCTGTGTTAAAAAGTTTAGCTTATACTATTAATATGAGCCACTGACATTGTTTGGAGCACTCCAGCAAAAGTTTAACTGCACCCAAAAAGGCTAGCAAGCAATTTCTATTGAAATAGCAAATACTTCTGCTTTGCAAATGAACTTCCTTTTCCTGGCATTGATTTGGTGTATTCGTGTTTTCTGATTAAACGCCTGGGTGATGTGGACTTTACAGTGATGTCAAGGAAGGTTATAAGATGGCATGTCTGTAGGAGCTGCTGTGCTTGTGGGTGTCACCTAAGCAAGCAGTACCTTCTGGCTGCACAGTGGCTCCCTTGCTTTCTTCTTCCTCCTGCTCCCTGTGTTCATTGCCAGCCACAGTACACACCATTCACCTCTTTGCTGAACTGATTCAGCTTGCAAACTGCAGGCAAGCCTTTTCTTTTGGCTAACGTTGTTCTCTATTAAGCTACAATGCTGCAGCAGCCCAGAGTGGGGCCTGATGAATGTCAGAGCAGGGACGGGTGCAGGAGCACGACACTTCTCAGGCCAGCTGGAATGACATACAGCTGCCAGAACTGCAGCATGGCTGGTTCTCTTCCAGTCACCAATTTCTCACGTTCTGACTGAGGTCAGCGTTGGCGGATTCTGAAGCTTCTCCCGATGTTCACAAACGATGTTTCTGTATTAAATTTCATCTTCTTCCTTTACTTATTTATTCTTTTAAAATCAAATTGAAACGTCTTTCTGCTGTCGTCATTAAGAGAAAGGGCGATGCAGGTAACGGCTTATTAAGTAACCGCTCCTCTATACACGAAGGCACTCTCCTCCACTTTCCTCGTACCAGCCTTAATCTCCAGAAGGAATCCTGTGGAGCATCATTACGTGTGGGTGGTCAGTGCATGCATGTTTGAGAGCTCCCAGATTCGCCTTTGGAGATTGCAGTATATGCAGTGTGGACTCTATTGTTCTCTGCACTTCTTAGATACTTGTGGATGGCAGCATTACACAGCATTAAAAATATTCTTGACTATTTAACATTTCTTTTTTGTTGCTGTTGTTCTTACACCACAAAATTGAATTTACAGCTTTTGTGTTTTCAGCTCTTAAGAATTTTCTACTTAAATGGCAGGGTAGACAGTCATTTGTTACTGGACTGTGCTTTTTCATCATTGCTGTCCTTTTCTATAAACATGTGGTTTAATCAGTTGTGACTCATGGAGATGCAGAATCTGAAAGACAAAACAATAGGGATGGGAAGATCTCATAGAAATATGTGAGCTAATATGAAAACATAATTGTTTGTCACAAGAGCTCAGCGTTGCCCCTCCGCTTCTTTCGTGAGGAGCTGTAGGCTGCCATCAGGCCTCTCTTAAGTGAGATTCCATTACATTTTTCTCTCTTTTAGATCTCAGTGGCACTTGAACACAGATTTTATTGCTGTCTTTGTATAAAACAAGGGTGAGTCCAGCACCGTGTAAATCCACCTTGTTGTAAACTAAATTCAGTACAAAGTGAAGGTTTCTTGCTCAGTGTTTCTTCATATTTCAGGTCAAAACGATGCTGTCCTAGTCAGTCTGAAGAAGTGGATTGAGCCATTGTCTTATAGGTGTTGTATATGTTGACCATTAATGGAATGGTCGCCATCACTGAGAAATTTCATCATTAATATAGCCAAGCACAAACATCGTTATCTTATTCTGGTTTGTTATGACTTATTACTGCTTATGGCTCAAGCTAGTGTGTAAGAAAAATCTTGCTGTGACATCTTTTTGCTCTGCATTTCTCTTCCTTAGGCTTCACTGCACTCGTGCTGTGTAGATGGGAGGGCTGAGAATTTATTCTTTTCCTGTTGATTTAAGAAATGTTGAGTCGTTTAAACTAGGATATCATCCACTGTCCTCGCAGAGCTTTGAAGCAGGCAGTGCATCAAGGTACTCACCTCTTCCACCTTCGTTTTGAAAACTTCTCAAATCTTTTGTAATGTAACAAACCTAATAAAATTCCAGGCTCACTAAGAAGATGTTGCCCCCTCGGTCTTAAATGATTTGCCTTTTCTCCATTGTGTATATCTGAAAAGTAATAGCAGTATTCTTGTATTTTGTTTTGCAAGCTGACTGCATTAAATAGAATACCTAGGATTTAACTGAGCACATTAAAGAAAACAGCAGTCAGCATGACTGCTGTTCAGTCTAAAATAACAGTTGATTTAACTAAAAAGTTATTGTGTATAAACCAGATTATTTCATTATGTACATTTAGCCCTTAAATTGCTATACAGATACTGCTTGACCAGCCCTATGTTTGGATAATGATCAAATAAGAGAGCCTTGGCTTTCAGGACTGGAGGAAGTGCTGCCATTCATGCAATTGGACACGTTTTGGTATAGATCCACTCGTACTGACTGATGTATTGCATTCAGTCATTTACTTGGGACTTACTGCCAAGAAAACAAAAAAAGAAACCTATGTAACAATCATATACATAAGCAAGTGTTATGCAAGTGAGGAAAAACTGTAAAACAGCTAAATGTGAACAGTGTTTCAAATTGATTCTTTCTGATTAGAAATTGGTGGTCAGCATAAATATATCACGTGGTGATAAAATGTCTTTAAATCCCTCAAAAATCACCAATTTGAAATGGCATGAGGTTTTATTTCACATGTCTAAATCCTTCAAGAATGGTAATCTTATATACCTTCGATGCTGGGATCTAAAATATGATTGTTCCACAGCTAACATATGCTTCAACTGAATAGAAAATGGAGCAAGAATTTTGGTTGCTGAAACACTTTTTCCCTTCACTTGCATAACTTTCTGGAGCTCTTCTTGTACTTACAAAGTTGATGAATTTTCTGTGGCACAATACTGCTTGCTTTGAACTGTACAAATGAAATGTACAAGTTCAGATGAAATAAGTCTTCCAGAAAACAAATCAGTAGAATCCCAACAGTTACTGGTGCAGCGCATGCGTGGGTTTAAGTGGGGATTGGGAATAAAAGAATGTGAGATAGATTAGTTTATTTCCATAAATATCACATTTTTGAGCAGCAAAAGAGTTGCTTGCTGTAATTTCGTTCCAGCTATTATTGCTTTGCCATGTTACTAAGTCCCCACAGATTGTAGCTCATTATTTGTCTTCTAATTGAACTGTAATAAAAATCATAGACATTGAGATAGGAAAGCTAAGTTTCTTGTTATAATGTGAAAACTTGAAAAATAGGAATTCAGTAATAAAGAATTATTGAATTAGCATTATTTGGTTGACTATATACGTATTATAGTTTTGTGTTCATCCTCTCATTTTCTTAACTAAAAATGAATACACCAATCTGGGAGGGAGTGTTGTTCTGCCAGAGGAGAGAAAGGCACTACAGTGGGATCTGGATAGACTGGATCAATGGGCCAAGGTTGACTGTGTATGAGTTTTAATTGGGCCAAGTGTCAGGTCCTGTATTTTGGTCACAACAACCCCAGGCAACCCTGCAGGTTTGGAGAGAAGTGGCTGGAAAGCTGCCTGATGGAAAGGGACCTTGGTGTACTGATGGACAGTTGGCTCAATATGAGCCAGCAGTGTGCCTGGGTGGCCAGAAAGGCCAATGGCACCCTGGCTTGTATCAGGAATGGGGTGGTGAGCAGGACCAGGGAAGTCATCCTGCTCCTCAGTACTCAGCACTGGTGAGGCCTCACCTCGAGTGCTGTGTTCAGTTTTGGGCACCTCAGTACAGAAAGGACACGGAGGTGCTGGAGCAGGTCCAAAGAAGGGCAACAAGGCTGGGGAAGGGCTTGGAGAATATGGCCTATGAGGAGAGACTGAAGGAACTGGGGCTGTTCAATCTGGGGAAAAGGAGGCTGAGGGCAGACCTTACTGCTCTCTTCCAATACCTGAAAGGTGCTTACAGCGAGAGCGGGGTTGGTCTCTTCTCACTGGTGACAGGTGACAAAATGAGGGGAAATGGCCTCAAGTTGTGCCAGGGGAGATTTAGGTTGAATCACTAAAATCTTCTTTACAGAAGGGGTTGTTAAGCACTGCAATAGGCTGCCCAGGGAGGTGGTTGAGTCACCATCCTGGATGTGTTTAAAAACCGTTTGGATGTGGTGCTCAGGGACATGATTTAGTTGCAGGGTTGTTAGAGTAATAGGGCACATCTTCAGAAGAGACAGCGATTCCCTGAGCATCAGTTGGAGGGCAACAAAGATTATAAGGGGCCTGGAGTATCTCATGTATGAGGAAAGGCTGAGACCTGGGACTGTTCAGCCCAGGGAAGAGAAGTCTGAGAGGGGATCTGGTCGATGTTTATAAATATCAGAAGTGCAGGAGGCAGTAAGATATGGTCTGACTGTTTCCAGTGGTGTGTAGCGATAGGACAAGGAGCAATGGTTAAAAACTGAAACAGGAAGTTCCACACATATGCAGAACTTATTTACTTATTTCTTTCTGGTGTAGATTAGAATTCACAGGCTTTGAAGAACAAAAAGCTGAATTTCTAAACACATGATTCAATATGAAAAAAAGCAGTTGTGTACTTAAGATTAGTCACATACATCTCTGATGCTTTAACTCTGGCTCCATATCATGAAATGTCATTTTTAATTCTCTATCCAGGTTTGTCAAAGTGCAATGAAATTTTGAGTGTTATTTAAGTTGCAGACATCTATTACTGCCACCAGAAAGGGTGATAGAAAAAATGAGGACTGAAAGGAAAATAGAGTAGGAAGGAGATATGAGACAAATGATCCTCTGTAAAAGTTTGCGTGGATAGGGACATAGAATCATGTCAGAGACATGATTTAGCACTGTGTTGTTAGAATAATATGGTTAGACTGAGGCTGGACTTTGATGATCTTGAAGGTCTTTTCCAACCTGAGCAAGTCTATGATTCTTATTCTATGTATAGAATGTGAAAATGTCTGAAGCCAATACACTTCTGAAGATGTAGAAAATAAATGTCAAGGAGTAGGCCAAAAGAAGTAGGTTTTTTAGCTATTTTCTTCTGCAGTTGATGTTGTCAGTAAGAGTTAGGATTATATATTAATTGAGCCGGCATGATTATTACTAGTACAAAAATTAATAGTGAGAACTTTCTGGAGCAGCACCCAGATCAATTCGCTAAGTGTGATTCTACTGGTCTGACTACCTAACGTTTGCCTGTTAACCCCACACTTAACAGAAAGCAAACTAATGCAGGAGGGGAAAAAAAATACAAGCTAAATACAGTGAGGAAATCTCTTTTCTGAGACTGCCAGAATCTTTGTTTTCTCAAACCAATGTCATGTCCAGAAAATAAAACTAGACTTACTGAGACAAGAATTAGTCCCAAGCAGAATGCAAAACTAAGCCACAGCATGAGGCACTATGTACTCACATCATAAGTGTGTTGTGTACCTCACCTAAATCACAGTAGGGAAGAACCAGAAGTACAAACAAAAGCCTGACCACTGTCCTGGGAAAGAGACAATCCGCAACAAGCAATTGAACCGGGAAAGAGCCTGACAAACTTAGAGTAGATAGAAGACAGAAGGGGGAAGGATTCATTCCAGCTGCATGTGTCCCTGCTCACTGAAGGGAAATTGGACTAGATGATGTTTTAAAGTTCATTCCAACTCAGACTGACTTTTTTTTTAATCCAGACATTGGAAGGTACGCTACAGCAGGACTAGACTGTAGGAGGCAATGCAACACTAGACAAACAGATAAGACAAAACAGGAAAGGACACACTTTGCCTTCCTGTGATGCATTGTAGAATCTGAGAGGTTTAAACAGGATTAGATAAATACAAAGGATATGTCAAGGCCATGGAGATCCTGGTCCTGTTATTAGAGCTCCACAAGCTTCGCACCATGGGAAACTAGCAGGACTTGCTAGGAGAAAAATCACCTCAATCTGATCTCCCTGGCTCTATTTCCAATAACCCTCTCAGAAACTAGTCTGCAGAGCTGTTTCCTTCAGCTAGTATGCCCCAGATAGCCAGGTGAGGGTCTATACTGTGTTAGAATTGATTCTGTGTTGGGTCAGTATGTTGGCTGTTTCTATAAGTCTCATGTACCCCTATATCTTCCACCCTTCCAGAAAGATTTCAGTGTCACCAGTAGCTATTGGAAGACACTTGACTGTCTCACTGCTTCTGTGACCAATTCCTTATACGTTGATTTATATGCAATGGAGAGCCCGTGCCATTACCTTCCATGAACAACACAGGAAGACTAATGACAGCATTTATTAAGGAAACTCAACTGCTTGATTTGGTGATGCAGCTTGCTTGCGTGAGGAATACCTTTTATCTCAAATGGCATGTAAAGTGTTAGCACAGATGTTCATTCACAATGAAATCTGCTGTGTTTATGGGAGTTTTCCAGTTTGGCTGTGATGTAACCAGAGTGCCGCTCTTCTCTTCTGCAGAGCAGAATATAACATCATTTAATATAATCTGAGATTACAGCTCTAATAAGCCCCTCTGTTCTGTGTTTGACTGACACATCCCTTGAGCAGTTAAGTTGAAACCACAGACACTTGTGATTGGAAGGACTGAGAATCTGTTATTTTCCGTGGGAATATATTTGGAGAAGCTCAGTGGCCTGGCCTAAGTGAGACTTTCTGACTTGTCTTGTTACTTAAGCAATCTTCTGGTGTTTACACTTATCGCACAGAACCCGGGGAAGTCCTCCTACATCATTTCTCTTCGTTTTCTGTCCATTAAACACGATACACAGTAAAAACAGACTATGCACTTACATAGTAGTGTACATTTCTCATCTGGCTAGACTACTTCATAACGTATTTGTATTAAACTAACCTAAACATTAAGCACAGATCTTCAAATAGATAAGAAAAATCTTGATTGGTAATCAACATAACCAATCAGCGATCAAAAGATTTAAATTGCCCATGTCAGTTCTCAAGGCATTTTGCACAAAGGTTTACACTGTCTATAACCTTTTTTAGGAAATGAATCTTAACTTACAATCACAAAAAAATAAGGATGAGCTTAAATAGCTTGTTTGAGAGCACAGAACCAGAAGAGCGTGGTCCACCCATCTTCCACAATCACTGTAGGATTAGTCCTTGCCTTATAATTCCGATAAAACTTATAAAAACTTCCTCATGAGAAAATAAAATGCAATGTTAAGTACACTGATCGGTTTAATCTTCTGCTACATGAGTTTTCATTGTTAGAGTGAAGCAACTTCTCTGTTTACTGTAAATCATATTTATGCATTCCTTCCTAGCCCCACAAATGCCATAACTGACCTTTGCAGGAACTGAAAGTCTCCTTATCTGTCAAAGCACGTGCGTGCACATCTGGTTTCTGCTGTGTCAGCTGATGGCAGCTATAACATTAGATGTGCTTGCAGGCCTTTTTTCACAATGGCGATCTTGTTTAAGGTATCATTTCCACTGTTGATTTCATTTTGTGTTTGTTGAATAAAGGAAGAACTCATCTTTTCGAATGCATATCACTCTGTATTTTTTCATTAATTACCTGAGGATCTAACTAGCTATTATTGCTACAGTTCATTATGACAGGATAGATGTTTGCTCTTTCCCACAGACTGAATGCATTGTTTGACTTACAAACCAATATTTAACAAAATAATCAACAGGTTATTAGAGATTTGCCAATAATTAGGGCAACTGATAGAACTTCCTTGTATTTCTTCTTTGCTTGGGGGGGGGGGGAGGGAAATGAAAGAACTCTGATCAATTTCTTCATTTTCAGAGGAAAACAGCCAACATACTAAAAATATGACTTCAGGTTTGTGAAAATATGACTTCATATTAGTGAAGGATTTACAGAAGGGATGATCTGCTTTTAAATACTAAGAAGATTACATGGTTTTCCATAGTGATTTTAATTCTGTCTTTGCTTCATCACTGTACTTTTGTGGTACTTGGGCATATTTTAGACCCAGCCATTGACATCTAGTCTAGATATTTTAATTGTTGATATTATTCTTCATGACTGAAACAAAGATAGAGTATCATGTTAGATATTATTGAGCTTCTGTTGAAATCAGAATAGCTACTAGCTTCATTTTCGGTACCCAATACTATTATCTGTAAGATGTTGGGATAACAGGTTAATGTGAAAATTGTATAACAAAAGCATCATGCAAAAATGCATACCAATAAAAAATCTTTTCTCTTTTATTCACATAAGTGAATTTAAATAGATTTAAATGCGTTAAGTCTGTTTCCAATTATTGCTAAGACTGTCCATTTTGCAGCTGTAGGGTGAAAATACTTTCATGAATAACTCTTAATAATTATCAATTTCCTCTTGTGAACTATCACAAGATTTTACCTTGAAGGTTGGCTGGGGAAGGATGTACACACTCACTTCCTAAATCTGTAGGTGTTGCGAAGACAAAACCATTCATTTCAGTGGAGATTGCTTTCCTGAAAGAAATGGCTATGATACCATGATGGCCAACACAGAGATTCAGTGTTCTTGTAAGTGTTTTAATTATTTTAGAAATTAGTAATACAATCTCACAAAATCAAAATATTTGGAATGAAAGAAATTTTGAGTTCATTAAGCAAAGTTAGATTTTCTTCCCTGTGAGATGAACGTTGTATCCAGGGTATCTCTGCCCTACAGGAACAAAAACGTATGTGCTGTGCAACAGAAGTCCACGTTTTATGAGATATTAAGTGTTGAGCAAAAATAATCAAAAAAGCTCATGAAGGTATCTTCCCAAAATGCATCAAGGATTCAGAAGTTCTGGAACGTCTGTTGCTTCCTGTGATACTTCATTTTAAGACTTTTTTCAGGGTGCCAAAATGTAACTCAGGAACTTGTATTTTTTTATTATTTATTTTAAACTTGGTCAAGAACCATTCCAGAGGAGAGTTTGTATGGTTCTGTTTTATGTACATGTGTGTGTGTGTCACATTGATCTCTTCATTTTTTAATTTAAGAAATTCCTAGGAAAACTGTATGCTCTTGGTAGCATTCCATTTTTAAGCTAACGTGTTAAATGTACTGGAACAGTCGCAGCTATGCAGTGAAGTAAAATCATGCTATCAGAGCCTAACGCTAAGAAGCTGAAGGAAAGGAAATGATGGGAAATGAGCTATGGGAAAATTCAGCATCTATGCTTTTCGTTTTCTTCCTATACTTTTATCTTCAGTGGTCCAGAAGGCCATCGAGTTTCCTGCTAGTTCGCTCTAATTTTAAGTAGTCTGACAGTACTGTCACTGAACTTAAAAATAACCAGAGGTATTACATGGTAGCAAAACCCTAGCACAAACACAGGCCAAAGTTCAATTTCTAGATTAATCTGCAGGTCTGCTACAGCACAGAAGTGAGAACTGAATGGTAGTAGCACAGAATTGCAAAATGAATTGTAGCACAGCTCGTGGCCGAAAAAAGAAGACATGAAATATTACAACAGAGGCATCTGTTGGGTATTTTGATCTTCTTGATTTATAGTTGTAAAGGGACTTAAAGCTTTTATGCTGTGGTGGCAAGCAGAGCTAGGCATGGTGCCAGGCCACTGACTGAATGAATGTACCTAAATCAGCCTCGGTCTGTGGTCAAAAGGACAGGGAAGGAGGAACCACATCTTTGTAGATAGGGCTCTTTCTTCTTCTTGTTCAGCAACTATAGTTTGAGTCAGTGTTTTTGTTTCCTGATCATAGTCTTTCGTAATGCAAATGTATACATTAAAATAAATAAAACAAAATAAATATATTAAGCATAAATAAAAGCCATAGATACAAAAATAATGGAAGCCATGGTCATGAATTTCCATGGTCATGTACTTGACCTTGTGGATTCACCTGCTAAAAAGATACAGCCACGTTTCTCCTGACGCCAAGTAATCTTTTCCCCTCATCTCCTTGCAAGTAGAAAAAATATCTTTGACATAAAGGTAGCACTTCAGAATTAGGTCAGCCAGAAGAAGCAGTGTTTGCACTCAGAGAGGTTGTTTGAACCTCTCTTAGTTTAGGGAGCTGTAGGGAGTCTGAATACCTGCCACCAGGGAAGCCCTTGGGTTGTTCTGAACGTGTCAAGATGACCTTCAAGCTCTTTTTGTCTTTTTTCCCCTAAATCTTATTTTCTGTATTACTTGCTACCCATACTGTAACTAAAGCAGTCTTTGTGTAAAATTAACAGATACGCAAGTTTTACTAGAAGTTCTAGTTTCATGCCACTTCCTGGTACAATTTGCAGATGATCTTAGAAAATGTGTGCAATAGACAAAACCTGACTTAATTGGAATCCAGATTAAATGATTACTTCAATTTTTGTGAATATGTAAACTTAATGGGGGGCATGGCATAAAAAAATATCTTTCAGGACTGAAATCCTTCAGTCCCAGGCCTGAATTCTGCGAGTCTCTATGAGATCTATGGGCATATTAGGAATACTGTCATACAGTAAAATTGTGTTAGGTTTGCTCTGAAATGCCTTCAGGTTGAGGCACTGTAAAAATGAAGCAACGCACCTTACCTTTCTTTTTCAGGAGAGAAAGGAAAGTGTAGCATTGGAAATAACAACAGCTTTGTAAAATTTCACAGCATCTCACAAATACTGGCGTGAATCTGTGGGGCTTCTTTCTCTTATTCCCCATTTGGTTTCTCAGAGAAGCAACAGGATGAAAAGGAAAACAGGTCTTCCAACTGATAAAACTACTGCAGCGTTTTGGGTGAGATTCCACACACGCCTGCTTTCTAGCTCCCTCTAGTGAGATTTCAAAACATGTCTTTTCTTTGAATTCATAAGTTTTAAAGTGAAATCAAATGTTTCATTAACACATCAGGCCAGAATAACTAAATTAATGTGGATAATGAAAAGAGGAACACATCTGTTTCTGCAAGTTCTGATTTATTGTTGTTTTTTTTTTTAATAACCTACTGCCATTTGACTGTGGTCAGAAAGGGAGGAATTTTGCCAGACCACTTCTCAGTACAATTTGCTTACATGCTAGCACATAGGTCAGTTTGGTTTTGATTCCTGAACTACATGCTTCTGTACATTAATTTGGCATGGTGCAAGTATGAAGTAAATTATTTCATACTCTTTGGCCAACCAGCTGGATAACCTCGCTGCTCTCCCCTGCAACTTCCCATTTCTCATCCCAGTATCTTATAATCTGTTTGCCGGCCCTCTCCGTTTCTTTTCTCTTTGACTTCATAGACTATTTATAAATGAGTTTCGTAGTTCAGGTTCAGCATGGGAATCATACAGAAATTTTCATTTTTCTCAAAAACAGTAACTCAATAACTGGAGCCTGTCACCTTGCCAGATCTGCATTCTCATGGGTTTTCCATTATTTCCTGCTTCCAGTCATTTGCCTGTGAAATGTCTTTCCTGTGATATTTTGGTGCAAAGATGTTGACAGCTGTGAATATGAAGAACTGTCAGAGTCCTTCAATTAGGTTAAATTTGTATTTGTTTTGAGAAATAGTTGGGGGGGGGGGGGGGTGAGGAAGCATCAGGAAGGCACAGATCTGCAGTTGATATTAATAAACTCTATTTTAGGCCAATGTCAGATCTGTCCCAAGTCACTTAGGAGGAACTATCCGGTCTGCACATACCCAATCATTTTTTTCACTCTGTTAATGCCCAGAGAGCCCAAACAAAATTACACACTGACCTTAATAGGAAAAGCTCATACATTGCTGTATGAGAAATAAGCAATGCTCCAAAGAGCTTGTGAGCTAAATATAATATAGATAAGACCTAAGGGAAGGGGAAGTGGTATTACCATATTTCATAGGAAAAAAGTCGGAAGAGATTTCACAGAGGGCTCAAAGGTGTGTTCTTACTGCTGGGTAAAGGTACGCGCAGGCTGGCTCTGTCTGCCCCATCTCACCCGAAACACTAACATCTGTGAGGAGGAAGGGCATCTCCATTTGGGTGCAGTCCTGGCTCAATATGCTTGCAAGCATATTGGACCACAGCAGACTCTTGACTTGCTGCCTCAGAGCCAGCTGAATCGAGGTGCTTTTTAACTGCATCCTGCTTTGATGCCTTTGTTTGCTAATAAGGCATTCTTCAGTTTTCACACAGCCAACAATTTTTAGCCCTTGTTGAAGGCCAAATCCAGACAAATTTAATTCTATCTGTTAGTTTGACCATGCTGGCATTCATTAAGCATTCTTCTGCATCTCAAAGATCTCAGTGCAGACTTTGTTATGGATTTTAGAGTTTAACTGCAGCTAGTAAATGTCTTTCAGCACTGAAAGTCCACAAGAAAACGCATTCTAGAGTTCACTTATAAAGTGAAAAACTGTAAAAGTTTGGTTTGATTGAGTGCCTTGGTGCTTAAGGAGGACGGAAAGGCATCAGGTGGTTATGTTTTTTTTTCTATAAGAATATATATTTTCGAATACTTTAGTTTCTTTTCCATGGAATTTTCTCTCTTAAGTTAGCGTCCCCCATTTAGCTTTACAAAGCTAGTCTGCATTGACAGCTTTTAACTGATGCTTTCAAAGGGTTGTTTCCATTCTGATTTCAACAACACACTTATTGAATCACTTGGTTGCAGGATCAGCAGAGCACCCACGCTGATCTCTGCCCCAAGTGACTTTGACAGAGAAAAATAGGATTAATTCTGTTGAAGTTTCTGCTAGATACACTGCTGTTGCAGGTGCTTGCTTTAAGGGAATTTGTATTCAGATACCTGCAGGAAACTTCAATATGAGGAGCTTTAGAGCCTTCCCTTTTCTATCTTAATCGGTGTGTACTCTTGGAAGAACATCTGTGGAGTTCATGGTTTAATAGATGTTTTTCTTAGGAAAGCATCTGGGACAAAAATTGACCTTCTTCTTGCTTTATGTGTTTTAAATTAATTTTTAGTATGTTTGGAGTGATATCTTTTTTTTGGAGAGAAATTTCCTAAATGCACTTGGTAACAAACTCTAGGACTGGTGCCGACTGGGGAAGTAAACAACTGTATCAGGAATATTTGTCAGAACTTTATCCCACTGATCTAATTCCTAAGTCCCACTGAGAACTCTTTCTATAAGGCCATTGCATTTAAATATTACTATTTATGATTACTATTTTACTGTCTTATCCAAAATATGTGTAGGAGGTTTGCAGTTTAATTTATTCAGTGAGGAATAATAATATGCTTGTATTATCTAAACAGAAAATGTAGGTAAGTCTTAGTAGGTAAGGTCAGAAAAGGCCTCGGAGATTGTCCAGTCCAACTGCCCACATACCACCAATATCTCCCACTAAACTTTGTCCCTCTGTGCCACATCTAAATGTTTCTTGAACACCTTCAAGGATGGTTTTCTTGTGGAAAAGATTCTTCACAGTTCTCTGTGTTGCTACAGTGCTATTTATTGGGTAATAGAACACTTTCTTAGTGAGATAAAAAGATGATAGAAATGACTGTGTGCTTTTGCAAGCTCACTTGATATATGTAAAGCAATAAAATGCCTTCCATTAAACTTCTGCAGACAAAATTGGTGGGTTTTCCAAGCCAGTGGTGTTTGATTACTTTAGGCTAAACTGATCATCTTACCAAACTGTGAAATGAGAATTAGAAAAGGTACAAAGTTGGTGTTTCCTTTCGCAAACCCTTAGGCACTGTTTCTTTGAAAAACCTCAAGAACAAAAAGCCCAGCTTTTGACACACTGACATATCAGTACTAGATGGAAAGTGCATTTCTGCGCTGATTCTAAGGCAATAGCCGAAATTACAAGAGATTACACCGTGGAGTGACAAGACTGTTCATCTGCACAGTCTGACTTCAGTCCTGCTCTCTGTGTAAGAGGTGTATTATGTACCATTTCTCTCTTTAATATTGTTGACATATATACAAAATCAAGGACTTGGTTAATCACGGATGTCTAGCTGATGCATCAAGCAGTTGCAAAAAGTAGAACAGATTAGAAGACACACTTCACAACTGTTCTGGTTTCATGCAGTCAGAAGGGAAAATAGACCTACACCTCCATAAGGTCTTGTATTCTTTCCATTCTTAGATATAAAAATCCTGTTCTATTAGTTTGTGAGTACTCTCCAGGAATCATCTCCCCAGCTAGTACCCATCAGGATGCCTTGAATTCCCATCCACAAACAATGCCTTCTCACTATGACTTCTTCACCACATAGGTAGATGTGGCTTTTACCAATTAAACTTAGGAACTATGACTTGTCAACAAGAAGTTCATAAAGACACTTCTCCCTGAGTGTTGAGTAAAATGATAAAGTGGGCCATAGCTACCATTAAAACTGGGCTGATGGATTGCATGGACCCTGGGCTTCATCCAGGGTGGAAAAATCTGGTTTCTTATGCGGCAAAGCATCAGGGATGATGTTTAAGGATCCTCTAAATGAAATGGAACCAATTCAGTCTTTTAGAAATGTAGAAAATAATCTTTGTTGCGTTAGACTTGGTTAGTTCTGTAAATACCATAAGAAGAACAGTTTCTCAGTGTGCATATGAAGACCACCAAATCTTTCCCTGGAGGAAGACAATAGCAGTAGGGCTGCTAGCAGCCTAACAAACAAGGAAGCTGTGACATGATGTGGAACAGGAAATCACAGCATGCAAAATCCCAAGTGATTAATTTGTGTGCAGAGCTTTGAGGGTGCACTCAGTTGATACTGTCAAAAGTGATAATGTCAAAAAACAGGAAAGTAAAGGATGTGGTTTACTATCATATCTACCAGTCTTGATCCAGACACTTTATATTTTATTTTTCATTATATTTTCCCATATGTTCATTTGGATGATTATTATTTTTTGAAGTGTTGAAATGTATAAAGGAAATTGTTATATCCATTATCACAATTACAACTTGAATCTCAACATACGTACCCCAAAGGACCCCAAAGTTATCCTGCTGTAAGGCCAGGTAGTTTCTACTGCTCTTCTCTTGTCTAGACGGATAAGTCTGAGACTCTAGCTCCAAGGGGAATGAGAAGTTCTTCAGCATGCTTGTATTTTCTTCCTAGGTTTATTGTGACTTCGGTAGTATCAGCAAGTGGTCCCCTCATGCTGTCAGCTGGAAGTAAAAGCACATTTTCACATGACTTTGTGTAAAAGTAGAATTCTACTGAAGGAAAAGTGTATATTCTCTATACTCTGGAAGGTGCTCTGTTTTGAAAGAAAAAGTATTTAACTGCAAAAACAAAGAAACAAATCATCTATTAGAGATTTGTTCTTTGGTCTGACAGTATTCTAGCTGTCATCATCACAGGATGCCCACATTCTTGTAAATCTCAAAGCAATGCTTACTTCTTATGCCTGTTTAATGCACTGACTATTATGAGGGAAAGAGTAACTGTAGAAAGAACACTGAGCTTAAGCAACGAGGCTAATTACATTTGTTATGTTCAGTTTTTCAATGGGTTTGCATTCACTTTCAAGGAAAAAAAAAAAAAAAAAAAAAAGTAATATTTCCTGGAAGTAAAACAGCATCTTGAACCAAATTATGAATAACTATTCAATATCCATTAAAACCAGATATGATTTTTATAGTCTGATAGCTAGACAGAATGGCAGGAAAGTTCATTGGTTTCTGAGGTGTGTGTACTAAAATACTTCATAGTTTAGCATCATACTATCACATTTTTCTGGAAAAAGCTTCAGCCAAACCATTCTTTGTCTACAATGTACAAATACAAAATTATATTAAACTGGGTTCATAGATTTTCTATACACAAGTGGCTGACATAAAACTGATTTGCAAGATACCACTTGCGTGTGTAGGAAATTAATTTTGCCTTCTTAATAGTTTTGTTCACAATATATTGTATAAAATAGTGCTGTGTTGACAGGAGTATGGGTCAGATTGACAGAGTATGGGGTCAGATTGCCCCAGTAAATGTGGTCATTTCACTTCTGTCATAAATTTGGCACAGAGGCTGACATGCCATATATAATTGTCTGACATATCACCTTGGGCAGGAGAACCATTCAGACGATTTAGGCAGAATGGCACTGGCTATGTTCCATTACCAGTTTTTAGACCACTGAGAATTTTCCTTCGTCCTGTTCTTTCATTGCTACTTATCAATTTCTGCAAAAAAATAAGATAAAATAAAATAAAAGGAAGGCAAATACTTGTTACTGCTCAATCTTAATATAGCTCTAAAACATATCAAGTAGAAGAACATGGTGCTGCTTCTCAGCTACCAATGACTTCTACTATTTAATTTTTTATAATCCATATTTAGTTGGTCTGACCAGTTTTTATTTATATTCTGGCCACATTGTTGCTCAAGCTCTTACATGCAACCTTAGTGTGAACGTTTGCCCTCGGTCAGTCTTTTTCTTATTGTCCTCCTCAAGAACTGAGTTTATCAAATTACATTTTATGAAAACACTTTATTTTTATTGCTCTAATCTGTTAGGAGAGTTTAAACTTAATGCACTCGTCACAAAGGAAGAGACTATTTCTCAATGGCTTTGTTTCAAGAATCAGATAAACTGCATTTCTCTCTGATTAAAAATATCAAGAAGCGTACGGAGGGCAATAAATCCACAAACATACCTTGCTTTTCATTTCTATACAAAATTTTATTTTCAGATTTGTTTTCCAAAGTATTTAGTTTCTTCTTTATAGTTTCTTTTATTTAATCCCCTGTAGTTTTCACATTCTGTCCTTTTTGTCTTCATTCACCTTTGTGGATTGCTCCAATGACTTATAGTTAGAGAATGTAAGGAATCTACAGACACTGCACGTATGTATCTGCTCAATCTATTTTTTTTCTAATAATTAAAAGTGGTAAACACTAGTCTGCATTTGCTTTGCTCTCCAAATATTGGTTAATTGGTTAAGTATTTTGGTTAAGCTAGCTGGAAAAAAATGGCATTTTAGAGGTGCCAGAGATTGTCACGAGGATATTACAGGGGAAATGAAGCTCCTTTGAGGCTCGGTCAGTCTCACCAGCACCAGCCAAGGCCTGAATCCAGCTGTTTCTGCTGCAGTTTATATTCCTATGAACAGCCACCCTCAGAACAACCTGAGTATTTATCACAGTGGAAATTTTCACCCACGTGAAATCCCCGTCAGATGCTTTCTCCTGTCATAACATTCATGTTTGATTAGTAGGAAGTGGGCCTGGGAGTGGGGAGCAGACTTGAGTTCTTCCTCATTAATCACAAAACTCATGCTAGCAAACGTAGTTTCTCTATTAATCATGGTCAAGAAGATGAAAATGTGGGACTGAACACCATGGCATGGGCTAGGGCACAGGTAAAGAAAGCTTTGGAAGGAAAGTTAGTGTTCCTTTGAAAACCTGGTCCTTAAAGTCTTTATCTTCCTCAACTTTTATCTTCCTCAGAGTGTTAAAACAGGAAAAATCTTAGCACTGTTGATTCAGAGGACAAAATCACGGAGAAAATCGGTATGCAATTTCAGGTTATTATTATTTGTAATTACTTGAACTCAGGTTGCTTTCATCACTCTTGGTTATACCTACAGATTTCAGCAGCATCTGTTTCACACGGAAATAAATGCTGACATGTTAGTGCATCTCTTTAGAACGGCAAGGTTGCAGCTGGATGAAAGAACTGAGCAGTGAATGGCTTAATATTTTTTAAATAAGGTCAGCTAAGGTGAAAGAAGCAGGGCACCTTTCTGAGGGCAGGAATTGCTCCCGCTGATACATTTCATTGGCTATTTCATTACCTGTGCCTTCCCTGTCTTTGAAGAGCAAATCCATCCCACTAGGTGCCGTGTCATGTCACACAGACACGGCTTGAGCCCTGCCAAAGAGACAGGGCTGTCAGCTGTCCTCTGAGCGAGGTGACTTTGGGTTTTATTCCTTGTGCTTGAGTCTGGTTATGCTGAAGGAGGATCTCATGGCAAATATAACTCTCACAGTATCTGAAATGTATGAGTATCTGAAAGTATGGGAAACTGTAGCACTTTTCCCGATGCTTCCTCCGAAATCTGCATCTCTGACAGAAGCAGTGACATCAAAATAAGTCACTGAGACACAGTTACTGCAGCATGCATCAACAAGCTTCCATTCCTCCTGCCAGTAATACTTCAGCATTGTTTGCTCATTTTATTTCTCCAGTGCTGATAAAAAGGATAAAAATGTAAGTTAATGTTCAGCTTTCCAAGCTCTTTTCTTGCATGCCTCCTGCTCTCACGTCCTGTTCCTTTCTGTGAGCACAGGCTCCTTTTGCAATGTAAACAGTTTCCCCAGTGTGAGCCTTCTCCTACAGAAGGATTTGTCACCACCAGGATTAACTGATTTATGTTTTCTCTCTCTTTGCTTTGGCTCTTCCTGCCTCCTCCACGTGTCACCAGGGTGGTCCTGCTGTTGAAATGTGGGGAAGAGGTCCAGATGCACACTGTTTGTAGCAATAGGGATAGACTGTATTTGTGTGCATTCCTGGCAGGATGGACAGTTTACAGAGAGTGCTCTGTGTTTTTTCTTTGGGAGGGGAGGGGGCACCAGAGCCTTAATTTCTAAAAGAACTCTGAAGAACATGAATTCATTTTAACCTTTCTTGGCAGTGCCAGCTGCAGAGCTACATGATTTCTTTCAGTCTTACTCAGTTTTTGCAATATTTTGTTGAGAAGATGAATGTATGTATATATTGCTTTTATGCACAGTCATTTTCTTTTTTTTTTCCCCCTATTTAATTGTTTCATGAGCTGTCAGCAAACCTGAAAGAAGTTTATGTTCTTTCATTAAACCAAGCATCACTTTTACTTATTTTCTCATTTATTTTCCTCTTTTCATGTTAAGGTAAGGTTTGAACGTAAAATGTATGGCACTGCAGTACCATAATCTCTAAAACATTTCATGTTTCTCCAGACAAGGAACAGTCCATTTTATTTACTCCATTCAAAACAAATCTGGTCAGGTATCTAAATCAGTTAATCCTTTTTTTTTTTAGATAGTAAATAACCTGGTGCTACACACACTAGCCAGTGGATGTCACTGTTACAATGCAAATCTACCTACAAATTGCCACTGATAACTTTATATAGAGACATTAGTGAGTAATAATTAAAAAATAAAAGTCTCATGTTTCTTAGGCAGCCTGCCATTGCTTGTTGCTTGTTCCTGCCAGGTGCAGCACCCAGGGCTTCCTGAGTGAGAGGCTGCAAACTAAGGTTTCCCCTGAGAACCTACTCTGTGCTGTGGCCAGGGCAATTCTGTCACCTGCTAACAGGCATCAGACGTAGAATCAGACTCTTCTGAGTTAGAAGGAATTCTTAAGCATCACCCAGTCCAACTCCCCTGCAGTGAACAGGGACACCTACGGCTCCATCAGGAGCTCAGAGCCCTGTTCAGCCCCTGTCCACGTCTCTCCTGTACTGCGGACTCTACATCTGGATGCAGTACTTCAGGTGAGGTCTCACCAGAGCAGAGCAGAAGGGCAGGGTCACCTCCCTTGCCTTGCTGGCCATGCTTCTTTTGATGCAGCACAGGATATGGTTGGCCTTCTGGGCTGGCTCATGATCAGCTTGCCATCCACCAGCACCACCAGGTACATAATATATGTATATGACTGAGTTGGTTACCATGAACGACTTAAAAAGAGTTGCTCTTGGAGATGGAGAGCTTGCAAAGAGTGATTATAGAAAAAAAACAAAAACAACAAACCATGACTTGCAGGGGCTCTGAAGTTTTTTTTTCTTCTGTCTTCCCATTTCCAACTACCCTCCAGAGGAAACTTAATGGAAACTTGATCACCATAATCCTCATTATAGAACATAGCACAGTATTTTAAAGAATGCTCCATTCATGTTAATCCTTTTCTGGAAAAAGGTGGTGAGAAACATGCCAAAGTATGTTTGCAGATCTGTGTGTTTAGGCCCATGTATATGTATAGATACACACACACAGCTCTGCTTTGTGACAATCTCAGCTGCTCCCTGAGCTCTGCTGTCTGTACTACAATGATGGTTTTCAGATCCACTTGTGCTATGCTTAACAGCCTCTCTTTACCATTGGTTTTGAAGCCAAAATTTTTCCCAAGTAGAGTTCTCAGCTGATGTTGAACTGACCGTGACAGTTTACTTAATCTATAAAGTTCTCCATGAAGCTGAAATAAAGTATAATGCAGGCAGTTCATGTTTCTCCAGCAGCAATAATAATTTGCAGCAATCATATTCAGGAACAGCATTCCCTTAAAAAGCAATACCACCAGTTGAGCACAGCTAAGCAGGCTATCAAGAAATAGCAATTTAGAGCCTGGGAAACAAAAATGCTGAATGCAAGAAAGAGATGGGCACATACTGCTTTTTTTTTTTTTAATTATTCTTTTTGTGATGATCACAGACGTAGAATGGATTCCTCATGTCTCTTCATGCAGTACCAAGCATGTGTTTCTTAATTAAACACGTGCAAATAAACTGAGAAATCAAAGCTATTACAGGTCAGCATTTCAAAAAAGCTTTTAATTCATGAGCATACCTTTTCAGAGTAACGATCATGGGCAGTTTACTAATAAAATTAGAAAGTATTGTGAAATTAATCAGTTCTAGTTCTATGCTAGCATAATAATCCTTAATGTACATGTAGTTCAATGTAGTTCAATGTAAAGATTTTAAATGGCTTGGATCCTACTTAATACCAAAAAAAAAGAAGAAAAGGGAAAGGAAAATTAGACTCAGGAAGCTGTGTTTCTGTACACTGTTGTTTGCTTAATTTATGACCATGTTATTAAGTGAAATGAATGCAATCCTATAATGATCCATTTCACCTTGATTGGAAATGATTAGCCTTTTTCTCAGGCGGTTCAGAATCAGATATTGAATAGCTGTTAAATGTATTTCACATGGAAGTGTTTTACAAATGGATTCTGGAAATACAGAGTTTATGCCCCTAATTTGTCCTACAAACTGAAAGATAAATTATTTGTTACATTTAAATCAAATATATTGCAGCCAATCAAAGATACTATAGATAGTGCTTCTAGCTTTTTCTTAAATAACACCTGCAGGGTAGCTGGTGGGGTGAAGCAAAGCTGAAAACTTCTCTTGAATTTAAACAGATCTAAGATTCAGTTTCTTAATAGCTCTAATTATGCAAATTGTTCCAATGCTGACATTTGTGTGGCTGGAAATGAAGATCATTACCAGTTCTTAATGAAGTCAAGGCAAAAGCCCCATGGACTTGCATCCACACCATCTCTGGCAGTGATATTTCTCCTCTAGCTCCACCTCCATAAAACAAGAAAACAATACTGTCAAAAATTCCTAGTAGAAATGCAAACTGGAGATGGCAAGTTTGGGAAGAACTTTGTCCTTCTTTCTCTGATGAATTTGGACTGAATAGTCAAAGGAAAAGGAAAGTCCCTCCTCACCAGCATGGGCCCGGGCAGTAAGCTGGTCCCTTTACCAACACACAGGGACCTGCAAGAATGCCATTCCATGGTCTGTAGCCTACGCACAGACATGGATAGTCCCTGTATGAAGTCCTTCATCTTCTCACCCCACAGTGAAACGTCAAGTTTATCTATCTTGCATAGATATCAATTAGTGAAAAAAGAGGAAAGGAGACAGAAAAATATGTTTTCTTACTATTTGCTTTGCCTAATGTAAGCCATTTTTAAAGTGCCCCATGCCCTTCCATCTACTACTGAAAGCAAAAGAGAGAGATGAAAACATTAATTCTGCTACAATATATAAAGGTATATAAAGTTCACTGCATTCATATTTTGCTTCTGTGGCCTCATACAACTTATTTTTTCAAAGTATGACATCTTTTAAATGCAGAAGATAGAGAATAAGAAAACAACAAGGCAATAAAAAACCACATTTTATAGTTTTGTAGGTACATCTGGTTGTAGCCCACAAGTATCAGCATTCATCCTAGAGTATATTATTCTTTATCAGTATGTGCATGTAATGCCTATTTGACTAGGACACAAATAATGTACAACTATGCTGTCTGCAGTGAGTTTGCTTGGTGTGTATAAGAGACACAGAAATACCTTCAGTTTCTGAGGGCAAGTCATGTAGCTATGGAGAAATAGACTCTCTGTGTGTACAGAGGGATAAAGCGTAATTTACGTATCTTTCAGAATTGGTCTTTGAGGATGCTTGCAGTTTGAGTCCTTCTAGCCCATGAAGCCTATGACAGTGTCATTAAATCAGATAAAGAAAGTTCTTCTCTCCCATCATCTGCTTCCAGATATCTATTTTTAATTCTGGTGCTGTTCCCTAGTGCATTACTTTGACTTTCTGAGTCACAAAGTCACAAAGCAGTGTTTAAATTCTGAAGCATTTTTTTCTTCACGACACAGAAGTGTACATTTTTTTATTGTTGCTGTTTACAATTTTCATCCATTGGATAACTCATGCTCGTTAAAAGCAATTCAGGGTCATCAATTATCTATATTATGTTTGAAAATCCTGCACCGCTTTCTACCAGTTTCATGTATCATGAAAATCTAACTAAAATAGTTACAAAACAAAGCCTACATTACTGTGATTGAATCAGACATTAAGTACTATAGCTTTAAAGACACTCTGATAATAGTTTTCTAAACCAGTATGCACGGTATTACCATTGCTTATTTTCTCATTGTGTAATAGCACAGTTCTTCCCAGCTCAGAACAGAGGATCACTAGGCCAGATGGCACCACACCACTTTGTCTATAGCATCTCAGTCCTGTGGGAGTTCACTTGGTAGAGCCAAGCAGGCAGCTCTGTGGTGAGGGAAGGCAGAAGTCCGTGGGATGGGATAACCCACCTCAGTAAGTTTCTTCCAAACTGATGGGGAGGTGATTGATGCATGGTAAATATGTGTGTGGGCTCACAGCTTATACGCTTGGCATCGATTCAATCTCAGATGCTGTTGATAGAGAAAATACACAATAGTTCTAGTTGCAGGGCTGGAATGAGGACATACTACCCAGTACAGGGTTAAGCAGCCATAGAAGGGTCTAGTCATGCGATAGGAAAAAGCTGCATGTGAGCACGATACTGAAGAGATAAATTTATCTGATGCTCTCACCCTGGTATGATTTTGGTGACAATGCTGCAAAGAAGAAATAAGGATCTTCGAAGAAATTCTCAGTAGTTTCTTTTGCTTTGGAAGATGGCAGGTTGGCTAATGACATACTCTGAGATAAATTTAAAAGTAAAATTACTATATCTGAACCCAACTCTGATCAATTCAGTGTCTTTTATGGTTTGAAAAGTAAAAGTCTGATGTTACTGTGAAGTGACTTTGCACTGCTGTGCGAGCTGCTGCCAAGAGCATGTACCAGTGTTCTGGTTGAAATACTTTGTCTATATTACTGTGATGGTGAGGGCTTTCAGACTTGGAGTCTGCTTTTTTTGAGTCTGGTAAAGAATTGCATAGCATTGCTTTTCCCAAATGAACCTTGCCTACAAACTTAACTTCTCCTCCACGTGCAGGTAACATACCAAACTCAGATACTATTGCGGAACTGTTTCCATCTTGCTTTGCACGGGGACAGTGAAATGACCTGCAAGTGGAGTGCACCTCAAATGTCTGGCTATGCTCATTAAAACTGTTAATTCCTCTTCTTTTTTCCACTTTCTTCCGGCTGCTTTTAACATCTTATAAGTTGCCTTTTCTTGACTTTTTTTTTTTTAATTTTTTTATTTTATTTTATTTTATTTTATTTTTTGTGGAAGGAAGGTAGAAAAAAATGTATTTGGAAGAACAAGCATTTATGAATCCAAAAAAATAACAAAGAGGTCCTGAACACAACAAGCTTGGAGATAATGAAAGGCTATCAGAAATGCATGAAGCAGTAATCTCTAAATCAAATTCTAAAAGTTTTGGTTACTCCTATATCATTCTCCAGGTTGTAAAGAAAAGATGTGGAGCTTTCACACAAGGTCAAAACAGTGGAAGCAGGCAGTAGACAACAGTTAATTTTATTGATAGAGATTTTCATTAATCTCTAATCGCATTCTTTACTGACAGATTAGGCTGCTAATTAGAAACAGAAATTCATCACAACACTTTCTGGGCTGGTACTGCAGAGCTGGAGCATGATAATCTTTCTTGCTGTCCTTCAGCTAAGATGTGAAATAAGAAAAGAGATGTAAAACAGAAAACAAAAATATGATTATGCTGAAAGTTGTCTATCTGGAAATTAGGATAGGCTTATATATTAGAAGCTATTATTATATTTGTTTCATCCTCTTCACCTGCTTCTTGACATCAGGGCTTTCTTAATCATTTCTTTTCATTGTTACAGAAGGGGTTTTGGGAAAATGACTTTTCTCCATCTTTTCACTTCTGATGAGGTCTGTTCCAAGGATTACAGCATATTCTGCGTACAAGGATGCCAAACTCCTAAAATTTCTATTTTGGCCCAAATATTTCAGAACAAAATGGAGCTTCTTTGTTGAAGGAAATTAAATTATGCTAAATATCAACGGTAAATTTCCTTCTGTTTCTAGTGTTTAGTGGATAAATCGTGGACAAAACTGGAAAAGTAACTCTGTATAAGGATATGAACACGAATCTGTAAAGCACAAGCTTAAAAATAAGCATGCAATTACAGTGAGCTACAAAGTCAAGGCCTAAATGCTTTATACTAGGCAGAGAACATGGGTCCAACCTCACAGATACAAGAAAATTCTATTTAGTCAGAGAGAAAAGGCCCCTTGAATTACCATAGAAATGAAATCTTAAAATGTGGAAACCTTAAAAATCTCAGTGAGATTCAAAGGCTTTGTGTCTTAGCAACACCAAGCAAAATCTGTACAGAAATGTCCCATTTTTTAATCATCTATTGCACACTTTAACTCCATAATCTGCTTTCCACAATGTCTATGTTGTGACTGACAGCTTTATCAGACTTAAGGAGGGACCTCCTCAATATGCTCATCTCTGTGGGAAAATTTCTACTGGTTTCAGTAAGAGCAGAACATTTAAAAAGAATTTACTTTTCTACTAAAGAAAACCTGTAAATATCAAACAAGATGAATTGCAGAGCTTTAAAATAGTAGGGAGCTCCTTGCAAGAGCTGGGCTCAACAGTTCTCTATTGTTTTCTTGCGCATTTTACATCCATTGAAAGAAAATTTTTCGTGATGCTGCTGTAATCATGTAGTGCCCTCAGTGACACAACAGTTTGGAGAAGGAAATCACCTTGACGTACTCAAAGACCTTGCAAAACTTTTAGAAATGTTACTTGCTGGGAATGTTAGGGATTGGTGTGTTTGTGAAAAGGACATTTCATTTGGAGTTTATGTATATTACGTGTCCAGTATATATATTACATACTGCTCAAACTGGCCATTTAGCATCATCTTTTTCTCTACATTATCATCTTGCCTTCTACAACTACCTTTGCTCTCTTCAGGTCTCTGAAAGGATGTTGTGGTGAGGTAGGGCTCAGCCTCTTCTCCCAGGTAACAGCAAGAGCACAAGAAGCAATGGCCTCACATTACACCAGGAGAGGATAACAGGAAAAATTTCTTCTTCAAAAGAACGGTCGAGTACTAGAACAGGCTGCCCAAGAAAGTGATGGAATCACTGCTCCTGGAGGCGCTTAAGGAAAGAGTAGATGTGGTACTTAGGAACATGGTTTAGTGGGCAATGTTGGCGGTAGGTGGATGGTTGGGCTAGATGACCTTTGAGGTCTGTCCCAAACTTAATGATCCTATGATCCTCCTGTGTCGTGCCAGGATGAGTGGAATAGGCACATATTCAATATAATCCTTTGTTATAGATACAGGAAAAACAGTTGTGTAACTTCATATTTCAATTTAGTAATAACTCAAAATTTGCTTCCAGCTTCCCTGCATTTGTTTTTTGTTGTACACTTTACTACAACCAGTGGAGGCCATGTAGTCCAGCTTCCTGTTCAGAAGCTTTACCACTGCCATTACTAATCTGGGTCAGTCATAGCTTGGTCAAAGATTATTTTGAAATCTTTAAATTAGACCACTTTGCGGGTCTTTCTTATGGTGCATTACCAATATAGTACCATTGTTTTTCTTAATATCCAGTCTGAACCTCAAGCGCCTCTTATGTAGCTAACTAAATTAGCTAGCACTGAGAAGAGTTTTGTACTGCCATATTTTTAACTGATTTTCAAGTAGTTGTAGTAGTTGCTAGATCTCCTTAGTTTATTATTCTGATTAAATAAGCTCAGTTTCCTCAGCTTCCCACTATTTATTTATTAGAGATCTCTGACCATATCAGAGAAAGTCCAGAGGGCAACAACCCGATTTTTCAATGCCATTCCTGAATTGAGATGGTGTGGAAAGGCAAAGCTAGACAGAATTTTATGTGCAGCTACAGTGGTGCCAAGTGAAGGAGGTTAATAACCCTTTCATCTGTTGGCCACATTCCTCTGAACATCTGCCTTACTTGGATGCAAGTGCACAGTTGGCTGGTCTTTCCCATAACCTTGAGGGTATCCCATAACCTTCTCATCAGCCTGAATTGATATATGGAGTTTTTCCAGGTACAGAATCTTGCGCTTGTTGAACCTTAGGAGTTTTTGCTGGAGGAAGCTTAGTTTTCTTTCTGGACAATAGGTAACAGCTGATTATAATTCATTTTTGAGATGGCTGCATTTCTGTGTGAAATGTATTAATTGGCATATGATGCCTATTGTGGGATAGTTTAATTTAAGGTTTTAATTTTATGTGATTTTCTGAAACGTGCTGTAGAGGTACAAAGTTCAATTTTAAACATCTCTCTTTATATAGTGTTTTCTTAACAAACAAACAAACAAAACACAAAAAAGAAAATACAGAGCAAAACAAAACAAAATTGGAAACTAAAATCCCAAGAAATACCAACATATGTAAGGAGCTACATGTAGCATAATGAAGTGCAGCTAGGCAGCAACTTATTTTACCACCTATCCTCTCATGAAAAAGGCGTCTGAGCTGCAAATCTATCTATAAAATAGACTTAATGTCAAAACTGAATACCCCAAAGCTCAAGATATCCAAGTATTTGAACTTTTAGCTTTTGAATCATGATTTTAGTTACAGCAATTACAGAGTTAAAGGGTTTAAGTCTAGTTCTGGTTGATCCTGATCTCTTCATCAAGTCCAAAGTTACGATCTGTTTTAAAAATGGTTTATAAAATGTCACAGTGGAAGATAACATAAGTCTTAGTGTAATACAACTAAGGATTTCAAAAGATAGATTATTCATGAGCGAATGGGAGTGTAGATTTTTGAGTTTAGTTTAGTCTGAAGAATTGTAAATTTCTTAGCCACCAATTCATAGCTGTTATCTGTTATCTGTACTCTAAAAATATTATCATAACTGGATAAATTTGATTCTTTTTCCAAATAATTAGTTTTCTAGATTGAAATATCATCATATTTGCTCACTATTGAGCTTACTCAGTTGACATCATCAAGGATTTATTTTAAACCACCTTTGTAGAGGTAATTTTACTCCTCTTTGCAGACATTGCCCCCCTCCCTCCACCCCCACAAGTAGAAGAACAACACTTTTCTGTCTTCAGGCTTAATTCCTCTACTGAGTTTCTGGGCATTACCTTAGCCTTCCCTGCTCTCCCTATCATTCTGTACGCTGATAGGGTTGATGAATCCGTTTGAATCTGGGAGCTCAGTAACCCTGTATATCAGTTTGTGGAACTGGATGGATGGCCCTGAGTACCAAGTAGCTGACAACCTCTTTTGTGAGGGCGTAGGAGAGAACAACTCTAGACTGTGATCCTTGTTGCTAGCACCTTTTTTTTTAGCCTCAGCATTTTGTAGGTTATTATCACACAAGAGCAAACAACTGTCATCCTCCTGATTTCCTCTGGTAAGGAAGGGAGCAGGAGGAGTTTTGCTCCTCTTCCTCACCTGTAAGTCAGAGGCATCAGCCAAAGTCTTTTGGAGAAATAAGTCTGGCTTACAACCTTAGAAGGATTACACTATTATGGTGAAGAACCATATCTGTTTGCACATGTGATAAGTTTATTTACGACTATGTTTATAGTATGCATTATGTTTATATTTTCTTCATTCCCTGGTGACTTTTAGTTGCTGGGTTTTATTTCCTACTTCTTCATCCTAACGTTAGAACTAAATCTTGTAGGTAAAAAATGAGGACTTAAGTCTACATCTTCCTTTGGTCTGTTCCTTATGATCCAGCACTGATCAATCAGTAAGAGCCAGCTTACCTACTTGGCTCCTCTTGCTTCAGTCTGCTGTGCAACACCAACAGTGCTGTCCCTCAGCAGGAAGGAGCTGCTCCCAGCAGCTTTGGAAGATTTCCTGAGGTTGCAGGAGTGCAGAGGAATGCCTCATCTCTTCAGCATGCAGAAAGCAACCAGAGACTGACAAACGAGTGGGATAATTTCTTCAAAGCATTATAGCTTCTTCATCCTTTCTTAAACTGAGCGCTACCATGGAACTCACTGCAGCACAAGCCGGAGTGAGCCTTGCACACAGGGGGAGGCAGAGAAGGGAGTTAAAGTTCATCATGTTGCATCTTTCAGTAGCTGGAATTATTTTCTTGGCATGCACTTTGGAGAAAAAGGAAATTAGAACATCAGTAACACCACAAATGGGCTTTATCAAGACGTGGTGTGCAATTCAGTGTCTTTTTTTAATGACTGCTTCCAGTCTCATCCAGTCTCTGAGTTTTAAGGTATAGATGCAAAAAAGCTCAGGGCAAGGCATCGGTTCAGAGTGTCACGACAAGGAGGGAGAGGCTGAAACTTGTATAGGTGGAAAGGCATCCAGGACTTTGCACAGGAGGGACAACTCCTGCACTCAGCTTTCAGTAACCTCGTCTGTAACCCCTGATCTCTCCAAAAGAGAACCAAGGAAGCATAGAATTGCTCAGGTTGGAAAAGATCGAGTCCAACCACGACCTAAGCATACTACCCTAAGTCTAATAACCCTCTGCTAAATCTCGTCCCTGAGCGCCGCATCCAAACGGTCTTTAAACATATCCAGGGATGGTGAATGTATTATATATATAGCAAGAGAAGGGGTTACAGAGAGGCCGGAGAAAGCAGAGCTCGATATCAGAGGACGTCGGACCCGAGCCGCCTCATCGCGCCCGGCCCCGCCGCCATTCCTCCTGCCGCCCCGCCCGTTCCCACAGCAACGGCGGCGGCTGCGGGGCGGACCGAGCCGCGCTGAGGCGGGTCGTGCAGCCGGGTTCCCGCCTCCTGCCACCGCCCCGCATCCAGCGGGCTGGGAGCCGGCGGGCTGCCGAGCGCCAAGATGGTCCATCACTCGGGCTCCATCCAGTCCTTCAGGCAGCAGAAAGGTCGGTGGCAGCCCTCGGGCTCGGGAGCTCCGCTCTGGCGCGGGGGCTGGCGGCGTGGGAGCGGGACTGCGGGCTGGTGCATGTCGTCGGCACGCAGGGTTTGCTTCCCGACGCGTACGAAGGTGCAGCTGTGAGGGGAGGTGGCATAGAGGTGTTGTAGAGCCGTTGCCGTATGCCGTCGTGAGGAAAAAAAAAAAAGATTTCCTCAGCCAACTCGCACTTTTTTACATAATCTTTGAAGTAACGTTTTTTTGTGTTCATTTTATTTTTATTTTTTTTATTTTTCCCCCTGTGGTGTTTTATTTCTACTTCTACGCCATCCAACGAGGCGAAATGGAGATTTGCCGCCAGCACATTTCAGCTGTTACCCAGTTCTTTTTCCCCTGATTTCACAGTCTGTGATAACTTGGTCATATGTAACTCATAAGCTTGCTTATTGGATTTTGCCTCATCCAAGTTCTTTTGTTTGAACAGTCAGTGCGAAATCAATAATTCAAAGCGCTTGTTCCATTCAGGTAATCCCATAATAGATGTAGTTCTTCGCTGCAGACGTTTTGCATTTACCTCCTGTCTCTTGTGCAGTAATGAGTGGTGCTGTTACAACTTGTAAGTGGTCTCGTTTGTCAAGAGCAAAGTTAACAGTATAAAAAAAATCTTCTCCCCCCTGCGTATCATGGATGCTTATAGAAGCATCAAGTTACTTCGAGCCATGGCATAAATCCTCTTTGAAAATTATGATTATTCAAAACCATCTTTTTACACACACAGCAATGATGGGCTGGCTCTAGAGTCCTTGCCACAGCTCTATAAGAGCCATTCTGCTGTTCTGTTAGAATTTGGGGGTAGGGGGAAAGTACCTGAAAACGAACTTCTTAATGTTCAAGTTCAGGTATGCTACTGAATTGCTTCAAACCGAACTGCATGGCAGGGTTTAAGAAATTGTATGCTTGTGGGACTCATGAAACTCCATAATAATCTCATGTTTTGAACCAGTGACATAATGATGAGGAGTTGGTTGTTCTCCTTCTGCCTGCAGAAATCCTGAGAAAGGTGCCCTACCTGCAATAAGGCCTTGAAAAAAATGCTTTTGGAGCAAGAATGTTCCTAGGGAGCTCTGTAGCCTGCATTAGGCTGACTGGGATGTGCATCTCTTTCCTGATCATCTTATCTACTGTTCTGAATGTACCTAAGGGAGTTGAGTCTTGGCTTCTTCTCAACTTACTGGTTCTGGGCATGGGGCAGGACAGCTTGAAATTGTGGGCAAAAGGCTGCAGAAAAACCAAGCAACCATGAATCACGGTTAAGAAATCCTGATCTAATCACAGGGAATTGAAGTAGAGAATCCAGCACCCTGTTGTTGGTGAGCACTGATCTCTCAGCGGCAGAGCATCGTGGCGTTATCTTTAGTTTCCTCAAATTTGGTATTTTGTGTCATTCTCCTGATTTCAGTTAGTGTTTTTTTGAACTTACAGTAGCTGAGATGTTGACCGAGCGCACAATTTTCTTTTGTAGATGCTCTCAAATCACTGCCTTACATTCCCTATTTTAGAGACACAGTGGTAATCCTCATGAAATGTCCAGCTGCCCATCACAGCTGTTCCTTGCATGCTTCACTTGTGTTAAGTCTGAGCTTCATTTCTTTTGGGGAATTGGAAGGGAATTATTTTGAGGTAGATTCACAATCCAATAGGAAAGATGTAAAGCAATAAAAGTAATGGTTCATGAAAAAAGTAGATATTTTATGCTTTAATTTTTAATACAGAGATTGTGTACCTGCTGCCAGATAAGGTAATATTAAGAGATGTAATGTTTATGATCAAGATGGAATGGATTAGGGAACATTTTGTTTTCCTACTCTGAGCACTTTTCTGCAGCTGAGAAGACAAGTAGCAGTGTTTGTACCAATGCCAGCTTTCCAAGGCTTGGAAAACACTGGAGCAGGTTCTCCAGCCTCTTGGGTCTAGGGATGTCCTCAACAGTGAGAAAAAACTGCATTTATACCCCAAGGATTTGTTTCTGGGTGGAGTTTGTTTTCTTTCTTTTTCTTTTCCCCTCTTGATAGAGTGAGGAGATGTTTGCCGTGGGAGTGTCAGCATGGTTTTGTCTTGCTCCTTCTTCAGGTTGTGTCCTCTTCACGAGGAGTGAAACCCATCGTTTTCGGAAGCAGCACTATAGCACAACGTGCTGTTAGAAAAAGGCACTCAGAGATTTGAAAGAAGTGTCTCGTTCTACTTTGTTTTCAGTTTGTTGCTCCCTTGTTTCGACCTGAAGGTATCCCTATAAAAAGAGCAGTGTCCTGGAGGTAGACTAATCCACGTCTGCACAGTAGTGCATTAGATCTGTTGAGCCATCTGTAGAGTATTTGGTTGCTATTTTTAACTTCTGTTGTGGCAGGAGCTGCTTTTTTCTGAAATTACTTTCCTCAGTAATATTCTCAAAGATTTTTTATTACGTTTTATTATATATGTTCATATATAATATATGTTCAAGTCATATATAATATATGTTCAACTCATATATGTTCAACTACATTGCACCTCTATCTCTTCAGAAGGCGATTGAAACTATGGTCTCTTAAGAATTGCATCAGAGGGAAAAAGAAAGAAATGTTTCTCATTTCTTTGGAACAGAAACAAAATCTCTGTCCTCCAATACCAAGATATGGTCTTGCTTAAAACTAACGATTAATAAACAATTATCCAGAAGGGACAGATAACAATGAGACAGTGTTGCTGAAGACCAAGATGATCTCTGTGAACAATTTGTGTCTGAATAATTCCAGGGCAAAGCACTTGGCTGGGATTTGGTAGTTGATCTCAGTCATGATGGAATGATGCTCTTTTAAATGAAGGGCATAAAAGTATACAGTGGCCTTATAGTAGAATTTGTGGTGTTTGGAATGGATACAGGAGTGGTGCAAAGCAGTGGCAGTGCCTGTTTCATTAGGAAGCTTTTCTGGAAGATGATATGCTTCAGTAGGAAAGGCAGCCTGGGGTTTGGAAGAGGCAGGTGCTTTGCAGTGAGTGGGCTGTTTCTGGCCTGACAGAAGCTCAAACCTACGTTCTGGGTGTAGGTCAAGGCAATAATGATGCTTTAAAATTTAATACTTGCATCTTTAGTCCTGATATACAGACTGCAATTTCCTGCACGCTCTGCTGGGTGCTCTTATTGCCTGTTGTTGTTGTTGTTGTTTTAATACCTTTATCAAAGCCTTTTACAGAAAGAGTATAAGGCTGGGAGAAATAGAAGAGAATACATTTGCACTGTAAACAGAGCTGCTTTTAGCACTGCATATGAGTTTTAAGAACACAAACTGCAGACTAAAATCCACCGCCTGGCTTGAGGTGCTTCTCATCCACTGTTCATCACTGTTCAAGTTGTGTAACAGCACAGGAAGGCTTTCAGCAACTTCAGAGCGTGCTGTGTCTGTTCTTTGTGCTGATTTAGCTCCTCGGGGGACTCATCCTGAAGTCGCCTGCCTTCTGAGCACATCAGGTATTCCTACAGATGATATGCTTATGGGACCGATCAGTGACAACATTTTGTATCTCTCTTATGTTAGCGTGCTGAAGTTGTAGTGTGGATTGGATGGTTTGAGGGCTGGATTGAGTGATGTTTTGACAGCTGGAGTTGTGATCTTAGTGGTCTTTCCAATCTTAATGATTCTGTGATCTCTGTCCTTCTCCCTACATGGTAGCACTTGTTGCCTCATTTACTGCCCCCTGCAAATGCCTTCAAGCTTTGTAGTGGAGTGGAACTTTTCTGCTGTCATTATATTTTACAGTAATTTTAAGATCTACATGACCCAAATTCTTTATAGAATAACTTGTGAATTTAATTTGCATTCAAGTTATGACTTTAAATGAGGGTTTGTAAAGATTACATTTTTTAAAATATAACTTCCTCTGGAGTTTTCAGTATTCAGAAACTTGGGCTTCTAATTAAGATTGTCATGTGTAATTCTCCAAGGAAGTTTGACACTTCAGTGGCACTGGTGGACCCACTGCAATTAGTAATCCAAAGAGGTTGCTGAAATTACTAGAAATGCAATTCTGTCCTTGGCAAATTCATAAGAAATGGTGACTTTTATACGTTGTTCTCAGGCACAGACAGAACAAGTTTTCACATCCGTGTGAGGAAAAGCATTTCTATGGCTCAGCTCTTTCATTTCCATTCCAAGTAGCAAATTAGCATCTACAGAAAATTTCAAAGCTGTCCTCTTCCTGACTCTGAAAGCTGGGAGCAGCACAGCTATTAACACCCTCCCTTAAAACGATACCGTTTTCAAGCTGTGCCATTTATAATGCTCTAGTGGAGCACTGAAATGCAAGGCCCTATTTTTGTTAACATTTACTCTGGAATGTATTTTCTCTCCTATTTATTGTCTGGTACTGCTACACAGTGTAAGGTGCACTTCATCTTTTTCAGTCAGACATCTTAGAATGGCTCGTAAGATGTATTTTTATACCGGATTGTATTGTTGTGAGATATTTAACCTTCTGTTATGCTGATGCGTGAGTGTTGTAGAAACCTTGTTACTATATTTTTCTTCTCTGAACAAATACATAGAATGAGATGGATGTCATCTACCTGGACTTCTGCAAGGCCTTTGGCATAGTCCCCCACCACATGTTTCTCTCTAAATTGGAGAGGTATTGATTTGAAGGATGGTTCAGTGGATTGAGAATTGGCTGGCCGGACGCAGGCAAAGGGTTGTGATCAATGGTTCTGCGTCAGGGTGGAGGCCTGTCACAAACGGTGTCCCTCGGGGGTCGGTCGTGGGACCGGTGCTCTTCAGCATCTTCATCGACGACACAGATGAGGGCATCGAGTGCACCCTCAGCACGTCCGTGGTTTTATTTAGAATTCTTATTTTATTATTTGTGTTTCATTGAATATCACCACAAAATTACCACCACCAGTTCTGCCTTCATATTTAGGTTGGTTCATTCTGCTTTTTTCCTTTTTGAAATCTACTATATCCTCATATTATAGATCATATACATGATAGATGAAACAAACGAGAGTGTGGATTAAATACAGTGTTTGTAACAATGTTGTAATATGCTGGACTTGTTAAATCAACATTTTACAATTAAGTAAACTTTATGATTTCAGACATGAGAAATGGAATGGTTGCCACAGTAGGGAGCACCCAGAGACCCAGGTCCCAAGCTCTGCAGCCTGCAAAGTAGCAACAAAGTAATGATGTCTTTTTCACTGAAAAATAAGGGAAATAACAGAAACCAAGTGAAATCCAAATTGGTTGAGCTACAGGAAGGTCTCCAATTGTCTGTTTGGACCTATCTATGGCAGAGATGGTGGCTGTGTTGTCTTGACTCAGACACTCAATGAGGTTTTCAGAAAGCGTGATACATATACAGCATAACCCCGCGCACAAATCTTATATTTCCTTCATCAAGCATTTATTCATATTCAGTTCTATACATCGTAAAACATATATTGTGATAGATTATTTATTGAAGACGAGTGTAACTTCAAAACTAAGCTACAGCATGTAGCAATATGTTTTGACAACTGTAACAACTCAATGCGTGCAAATTCATCACTGTTCGCTCAGAATGAGATTCTGTGTCTACCTCAGTTTGAGTTATCATCTGTCTTATGAAGACTTGAAGCCAGTGTGGCTGAAGTGAGGAGTCGTTCAGCTGACTGCTGAGGTCACAGCTTCATTCTCGATTCATCTACTATAAATGGGACTTTGAAGAAGCTAATATCTTGATTATGCTTTTTGGTTACCTCCAATATGCAAACATCAGGGAAAAACAACATTCGTGAGTGACTCTTTGGTCTGTTTAAAGGTAGGATCCCTTGAAAAAGCAGAAGCCATGGAAGCGTGCTGATTTAGCTTCCAGTGTAGGCAAGGGAATGTGTCTTGAAGAGTAAACCATATGGAGATTGTCTCCAGAAATCACTTCTCAACAGCAACATGCCCCCGCATGGTGTTTGTTTTTTCATTAGTAACGGCATAGAACAGGAAGGTGGATGGGTTTTCCTGCTTCTGGGCTGCAGTTCTTTCTGGATTTCAGTGTAGCGCTGGTTACTCCAAGAGCATGCGTCACCAGAAGAAAGTAGAGCGCTCACAGATCTTCACTGAAAAATTCATCCTTGTATCACAGTTAGTAGTCATTTATGCTCCAGATAACTGTTGTGATGATGGCAAGCTTGTGAGCTGGAAAGTGTTTGAAATGTCAGTGTTTGTGTGAGTTATTAGTGTCACCCTTGCTCAAAAGAAGTTACTTATTCCTTACTACTCTTTTGTTTGCTGAGTAACTTCCTCAGTATGTCTTTCTAACCCACAAGGTGTGATATGTGCCAAGTTTGCCTTTTTTTTCCTTCTGCTTTATTAAACCAGTGCATGGTTTAAATAGCCAATTTCATGAATCACACTTTGAGGAAAAAAAAAAACTATTTTCCTTCTTATCTCCTTGCTACTGTGCGGCAGTCCATTACTTTTCTTTTCTGTGAAGTCATTCAAGAAGGAATTTCATGGTATGAAAAAATTGCAACAAAAGAGCAAAGGGAGTTAAGCAGTGAAACAGTAGACAAAGCAGGCGATCATAAGTCCAAAATTCATGAATGTATTGAGTGGCTATGGGGAGGAAGTTTTAAAGCAACTAAGAGTAAATAAAAGAGAATGTAGAAAGATGAGTAATGATGCAGAGAGACAGGAGTGGTAGGTGGATAGACAGACAGATATATAAAATAATGCCAAGTCCTGCATACAGACAGAGCATCTTGAACTGTGTGTACTGTAGTGCTATTGATTTCCAAGTCAGTTGCTAAAAGAAAGGTGACAAAGGAACAGACAGAAGCAGTTAGCCTTCAGCTTTTAAAGATTACTCCGCTAGGATGTGAAAAGCACTGAATGCAACTTCGCATAGAGCCAAGTACAGAATCACAGAATCACAGAGTTGTAGGGGTTGGAAGGGACCTCCAGAGATCATCGAGTCCAACCCCCCTGCAGGTACCACGTGAATGTGAAAATGTGTATGTCAGAATGCACTGCAAAAAGCTGGATCTTTCAGCTAAAATTAAAACACAAAACCCATGTACCTCACTTAAAATGCTTGTGTTTTTCTTGAAATCATGCTTTAAAATGAATCATGGTAAAATAAATTTCTGGATTCCGAATTATCTGAGGCTTGGGGGGAGTCCTGTGCAGAAAACTTGGATTCTGTTGATATGTTTGAAGACAAGAGATCAATCTTTATATTAAAAATTGACTTTGAGTGTATGTCATGCATTCAGTAAACATTTGCAGGATCTCTGAGGACTCACTGTTGACTGATCCTTTTGTAGAGGAAGGTTGGCCCTTCCAATCTGTCCAGGTGAAATCCCACTCAATACTGCAACACCTGAGGGACTTTGGATTGCTGAATTTTCCAAGATGCGGGCAAGTTTTCTATCAGGATGTTTGATGGCACTTGGATCCCTAATGTGCAGTAATTGGTAGGAGTTATTCTCATAATGCTGTCTAAAAAGTATTGGAATTCAGTGTACTTCAGTACTTAAATCTTTAACAAGCTGACAAAACTATGTCCAGAGCTGCAGGAGATGCTCTGAGATGCGGGGGCAGAGCATCTGAGGATGCTACAACACTTGTTGGTTTGTTTGGCAGTTTGCTTATATTGCAGTAATGAGGTGCTGTTGTCTTTTGGGGAAGCACCGATGCATTGCTCGTGCTGTTGTGGGCTTTCTTTGCACGTAAGCTTGAGTGAAAAAGGAGGAGAAAATTATCAGATGCACAAATGGGAATAAATGAATAATGTACAGGAGCTTAACTGTGTTGCTATTAATAATTCACGTTTTCAGAAACACGGAACTTTGAAGTTGCTGTTTTAGAAATCCAGTATCTAAATAAAATGAAAAACTGAATAGGAAACCAGGCTGTCGTCAGAAGGCACTTGTCATGACTGCTGTCCTGAAAGCCATTTGAGGTTAAAAGTGTTTCATGGTGTCTGATTTGGAAACTGTCTTGAGTATTTGAGGGTAAAATTGAAGAATAATTGTGAGATTTTATGGATGCAGTCCACGTGGCAGTCTGACATACCCCACTGATTACAATGGGAATTCAGTGGGTGACTGGGAATTGGATTTGTGGAGGATCTGCTTTTTAGGATATTCTGAAATGAATTTAATGTGCTGTTAGGGATCAGTGCTAGCTTTCTGTTCTTTTTTTTTCTTTCCTGCTGTAGGATAGAAGCTTCTTGAACTTTATTTTATGTTTTAAATTGAGAAATAAGTACGAGATTGATTGTATACAGCAAACAATGCAGCAGCAAATTACTGTCCATTGCTTAATTAACCAGCAATTATGTTTGTTTCTGGAAGGTTTTCATAGAGCTTTTTGTGACATTTTCAGTAACTGGAGTATTACAAAGTAGAAAGATGAGGATAGGTTTGGATCACTGGATGTTGCGTTGAGGGACATGGTTTAGTAGGAGCTATTGGGAATAGGTGAACGGTTGGACTGGGTGATCTTTTAGGTCTTTTCCAACCTTAGTGATTCTATGATTCTATGATTCTATGAAATAAATAGGAGTGGAGCTAAGCAGGTAATAAAAGAAATTCTAATATTTCCTACCAAGTTTTATTTGTTTGTTTTCATGGTTTTTTGTTTTTTTTGCAAAAGAGGAT